>NC_056745.1:1331030203-1331082703 GCF_019279795.1 Protopterus annectens
AAGTAAGAGCCAAACCGAACACTGCCAAGGCTCCGAGGTGTAGAGATGGCTCAGAAAGCCTCTGAGCCGACTGAAGCACCTTGGATCTGACAGGGTAGAATTGGCTTAGAGAACTCTCCAGATCCGACTGAACCAAAGAGCTCTGAGCAAGCCTCAGATCCGAGGATATAAAGATGCTTGGATCCGAAGCAGATGGGCCCAGATGACTCAGATCCAAGGCCTTGAAAGGAGTCAAAGGAGAAACTGGTAATGGTGGAGTAGTGAATGTATGGATCTTCTGACCCAATGGGGTAGCAGCCAAAAGGATAACCAACAGGTTTTCAGCCAAGAGAATTTTTCTCACTAAACTCTCTACACTCTCTGTAAGGCATCTGGAAGAGCAAATGGATAGCCCTGAAGATGATCTTGGACTCTCTAGGAAAGGGGAAGGAACCCTGAAGGGAAATGGATCCAGTGAGGGGGAATATCTTGTTTTTGGTAAAATTATCACATCAGCAAGTCTTTGTGTCAGATCCGATGAGATCTAATCTGAGGTATCCTTAAATTTTGAGTTTTCTGGATCTGAAGAGGTAGCTGCATCCAAGGATCGTTTCTTCATATTTCTCGAATCAGAGGATGAAGTCTGATCCAAATATTTAGCCCTTTTCTTTTTCAGATCTGAGGGAAATGATGGATCCGAAAAAAGATACATTAAAGGACTTCTCCAAAGCCTTAGAAGAGGCAGTTGAAGTGCTTGGAGAAGTGGAAGACACTTTCTTTGATTTTTCTATTGTAGCTCCAGATAAGGCCTCACTAAGAAGATGGAAGAATTCCCTTCAGTATTAATTTGTTCTTGTGTTCAACCAGGGCCCTTGGGTTGAATGCAAGACAAATGAAACAATTTTCTTGGAGATGGAGGGGTCCAAGACAGAACATGCAAAGTGTGTGAACATCAGAAAAAGGAATTTTCTGACCACATTTACTACATTTCGTAAAGGTTGCTGGGTTTTTTGCTTTTTCAGACAACTTAATATCAAAACTCTAATGGTTTCCGCTAACAACTAGAAGGATAATAACAACAACAACAGCAAACACACTCCAAACAACTGTAAAATTGCAACTTTAAACTTTAAATTGCACTTTAACCTGTCATTTTTAAACTGTCAACAAACTCGAAGCAGATAACTTTCTACTTCAAAACACTAAAGTCAAAAAACCCAAAAAGGACTATAAAGGTTTTTTTTTTTTTTTTTTTTTTCTAAGCGAAAAAAGAAATAAGAAGAAAACAGGAAACTACCTACAAAGGCAGCTAAGAGCTACAATGAGTGTAGAAGACAAGAAAAAGGGAAAGTGAGAAAAATACCATCAATAGTATCCTACACTGTACACTATTACTAGGCGACAAAAAAAGACAAGTGAAAAACAGAAACAAAATTAGTATAAAAAATGCAGGTATCCAACTTTAAGCTTGAGAGTCTAACAACCACATCTTTCGATGGAGGTGGCAAACGAGATCTGAGGTAATTGGGGCTTGTGCATTCTGTTTAAGGGAGAAGCTCGAGGGTTCTATGTTACCACGAGCTTTTGAATAGCTGAGTCAGATCTGATGGTTTGAATCCGAACCCATCAGTTGAGGACAGAATGAAAATTAACAACATTAGACCATACACTCCCATCTCTTTCTTCCCCATGACACCTCCAACATTTGCCATCTACCTGAGGAAAAATTATTTGGAGTCTGCTTGGGGTATAAAAATAGTTATGCAAACACTTCCAAGCAAAAATCCTAAATCTTCTAGACTTTGTTGCATATTTGGGTGCTGCACATAGTGCCTCCTATTGTTTCCTTATGAATGGCTTATCCAATCTCTCTTTCTAATCCTTTCAAACCTCCTCTGATTGATTCCTATAGTTATCAGACAATATTTTATATGCCATATTAATTATCCCTTTCTAACAGCAGCTTCTGCTCTAGATTCAATTGAAAATTATGGCAGAGTAGGTTTTTCACTTAGGATTCCCTATCCCTTTCTCTTCGTCTATATTCAATCAATCCATGACAGGGAAGGCAGTCTCTAGCATCCAGTCCAAAAGACTTTTTGGTGTCTTCACATTCTATTACATTTCATTCTCCAGTTATCTGTTCCCAATACCTTGGTTCCTTTGCCAGTTTTCTCCAGAAAATTCCAGCCCCCATTTGACTATTCTCTGCAACCCTACTTGTAGTTATCCTTATCAGCAGAATCTCTTTCTTCCATTCTCATGCCGGCTTACTATCTTAGAATACTTTATGTACATATATAATACTCTGTATGGCTATTTTTCTCCTTAATGATCTGCATCCAAAATCCCACTCTCTCCTTATTTCTTGAACCCCCCCCAAATTTCAGCATCATTCCTTTCCATTTTGAATTACATCTTTCTGTTTGTGTTATGCATATAAGCCTTAATTGTGAAATATTCCTTCAAATAAGCTTATCCTAAACTGCCTTGCTATAGTGGAAGAATCAATGTATCCTACTTGATCTTTGCCCTCTTCTCCTCCCAGATAAATTCCTTTAACTCTTTATTCTTGTCCACAACTTCTCCATTGGCTGATAAAAAATATGCCTGGCCTGTACATAAAACTACAGGGATTAAAAATACTTTGACCTGCTTGTATTTTGCTATCCATATCCATAAACAAAAGCTTCCAGTTTCTCAGTTTTTGTATTATCTTTTGTTCAGTATCTTCCAACATATCCTTAGCTGATATAACAGAATCCTTTTTAATCCATTCTCCTAAATATATCACTTTATTGTGTCCTCATAAATATGGGTATTGTTGAACCAATTCATGTGTGGGTACACTGTTTACAGCAAAAGCATTTGTTTTATCTTCATTAATTTTATATCCCGAAAAGACCTGAAACTGTCTCAGAATGTTCCACAACACACTGCAATGTCCTCTTCTGGTTTTATTGGGTACAAAATAATATCATGTGCAAATAAGGCCAACCTTTTGATTACCATACCAATTATATACTTGAATTTCTGAGTCCATTATTTTCTTTGCCAATGGCTCTAAATATAAAGTAAATAACAAAGGGGAAAGGGGACACCCCTGCCTAGTTCCTCTGTTCAGACACAACTTGTCAGAGAAGAACCCTCACACTTTGAGTTTTGCCTCCTAGCCCTCATACCTCCTCCTAATTAACCTTATTATTATATCAGCGAATGCAAATCCTTCCATTGTCATATTCATAAAATCCTAGAGTACTCTATCAAATGCTTTATCTGCATCAAAACCCACCAACAGCTGTATTTCCTCACATTCTGCTTTCCTCTGTTCACCACTGTTCTGCTAATGTTGTCAAAGGTTTGCTTCCCCTCTACAAAACCACACTGATCCATATCTATAAATTTTGTCAACACCTTTGCAACTGTTCATCTATTATAGACAAACAATTTATAATCATGGTTTAAAATTGAAATAAGCCTATATGAAACTAGATCTCATGGGTCTTTGCCATCTTTAGGTATTACAGCCACCACACTTTTCTTCCAGGATATTGGTGCTACCTTTCCGTTTAAAATATTGTTAAAGGAAACCTTCCAGATCTTTCTCCCTTTCTTCCCTCTTAAATGGTGTCAAAATCATGGACTAATGAAAGATGTGAATTCAGTATTAGTAACTTGGAGAATAATATGCAATTTTTTTCCAAGTTACTAATACTGAATTCACATCTTCCATACAAAATATTTTCATGAATTTCTTCAGAAATCTTCCCTCATTTGTTATATTTTCCCTTCTAGGTACCCCAAATACATCCTCACTGTTCCAAATCAAGTTCTCACTCCCCACCTGTAAGTAATATTCCCTGCTGAAAGCTGATTATTTCTCCCAAATTTTTCTTAAGATCCATAACAAGCAGTTTAAGATGGAATATAAACACATGCCAGCATAATCATCCTCCTTTGCTACAATAAATCCACTATTATCTTTTTCCCCCCTCTTTTATCATTATTGGCGCTCCTCCAGCTATTAGTATAAGTACTTCCTGTTTCATTTGCCCCTGGTATTTTACTGAATATCCATCCTGAATTCCTTTCTTTATCAAATTCACATGCTCACTTCTTTCCAAGCATATCTCCTGTAGCATTGCTATTTGCACTTTGCATTTCTTAATGTAATACAATGCTATTACTTTTTATCAATAACTGTGAGGCCATTCAAGTTCCAAAATAGCATGGATAGTATAGCCATTATGATAAATTATCGATTCTCGGCTGGAGTTCCTTCTGTGCGGAGTCTGCATGTCCTACCTGCGGTCAACTGAAGTGAACTTTAAAGACATGTAGGTAGGTGCATGAGTGTGTGTGTGTGTGTGTGCCTTCTGTGAAGGTTGGGTGCCAGGCTGGCAACTCGACACTGTAAAAATCCACTGCCATTTAATAGCGGACCAGTGCACCGCTGTGGCGACCCCTAACCAGGAAAAGCCAAAAGACTTTTAAGATATATGATAACTTTTTTAAATGTCTATTTCCAGCTTTCCAGTTACATGCACCCACTAATGTTTGGCAAGGTGATCTTTTATACAACCCTTTCTTGTCATTTCAATTTGAACCTATGTCACATTTTGCAAAACATTTTGTTTTAATGAAAACCCTCAAACAAAAAAAATAAATCAAATACAACCCCAGAACACCAACATAACCTTTTAACTTACTCACACAAAAATTTAAGTTATGCACTTACCATAACTATGCATTTGTGTTGACAAATTTTCATTCCTCCTGAACAGATGGGTTCGGATCCGATCCTTGGATCCAACTTGGACACTTTTCTTTCCCAATTCTAAATCCGACTCTCGAGTTCCTCCCTTTACCCATAATGTCCTTAAATCACTGCTTTACCCAAGATCAAGCTTGCTGTCTCTAAGCTATGTTCGAAAAAGGGTACTATATCCATAACACTAACAGAAAGAGATGTAATAGAACAGAACAGGGGAGCAGACAGGAACAATGCTTCCTGACAAACGCCATCAGGTCATTTTCAAAGCCATGGAAGGAGGAAGGTGGGTGGGGAGTTGAGGAAGAATGAAAATGGATAATACAGAAGCACAGTTATGGTAAGTACATGACTTAAATATCTGATGCTTTCATTTACATTCATTCCTCGATAGATGGGACAGAGTCCTCCAGCTACAGTAACCTTGGGTGGTCCTCATAGAAGGATGTTCTGGAGTACAGAAGAACCAATGTCTCTCAATTTCTGAAGATGATGTTCAATTTATAATGAGCTACAAATGTATGAGCTTTAGACCAAGTGGCAGCTGCACAAATATCATGAATGGAAGCTCTGGTCCAAAAAGCAGATGATGTAGCCTTTGGTAAGAACAAGCCTTTTAAGGAATACACATGAGAAATACAATCAGTTATCCATTTGGCTGTTGTAGTTTGTGAGACAGGTCTACCCAGTTTGGTATTAGCAAAGAAAACAAACAACTGATCAGTCTTTCTAATTTCCTTTGTTCTATAGAAATGAAGTTGTCTATGTACATCTAAAGAATGAAGCATGCATTCTCCTTTGTGCTCAAATTTAGAGAAGAAAACTGGCAAATTGATGACTTGACTGATATTTGCCTCTAACACCTTTGGGTTAGAAAGATGGATTTGTATGTAAGGCAACTCTGTCCTTATGGAAGATCAAATAAAGTGATTTTGAAGAAACTGCTTGCAGTTCAGAGACTCACCTTGCCAAAGTTATGGCTATGAGGAAAAACTGTTTTGCAAGAGAGAAATGTAAGGTTCGCTTTTGCAGAGGGTTCAAAGGGTGACTGTATTAGACTCTGTAAAACCAAAGTAAGATCCCAAGGTGGTACTGAGTCCATAACAGGTTATCTAAGTAAAAGATACCCTTAAGAAAAGACTTACACGTCATATATGATGCCAAAGGGAAAGCATGATCTCCAACATGAAAATTGGAAATGGCAGCCAATTGAACTTTAATAGTAGAAAAACTTGCTCCACTGTGGAAAAGAAATGTTAGAAATTCTAAATCAGCAGAATTTGGAGAGGAGAAATGATCCAAATCTCTTTGCTGAGCCAATAAGAAAAATCTCCTCCATTTACTTTTAAAAATCTTTCTTGTAGACGGTTTCTGAGATGAAAATAATTGTTTTCAAACAGGAGAGGAAAGCCTAGAATGTCTAGTCAGCAATAGAATTGGAGAAACCATGTGGTCAATTTGAGGCCTGGAATGTCCAGATGAGCAAAACCTGATGAATGTGAGATTAGATCTGGACTGGGGTCCAGTGTCCTTGGAGAACATATTAGATGACACCACAGTAAGGGAAACCTCATATGCTGATGCCAAAAGGGGAAAATGAGGATTGCTTTGCTCTTCAACCTGAAAGCTTTCTGAAGAAATTTGGGGATTAATGGTAGGGGAGATAGGCATAAAGGAGACTGGAGGTACAAATGTGGACTACAGCATCTCTTGGTGACTGTCCCTGAGGGGGGATTAGGGCAAAGAACCTGCTGTACTTATTGTTGAGGGGAGAGGTGAATAGGTCGAAGTATGGCTGACCCCACTAGTGGAAGATCCTATTTGCCACTGATTAAGAGACCACTCATGAGGCATCAAAATAGTTCTGCTGAGCCTGTCTGCTAGCACATTTGAATTCACCAGAATGTGCTCTGCTATAAGAAAGCAGTTGAATGAGATTGCCCATTGCCAAACTCTCACTCTTCTCAGCAAAGAAGGTAAGATCTGGTTCACCCTTGTTTGTTGATGTACCAGACCACAGACATATCATCCATATGAATAGCAACTGTCCCCAGAGGAAGAGTGTTCTGGAATGCCTGCAATGCTATTAGGACCCTCTCATCTCCAGGACATGTATATGCAAACTAGTCTCTACTAGGATCCACATGCCTTGAAAAGTCCATCCCAAGTAATGCTCCCCGCCCCAGCTGGGAAGTGTCCGTAGTCAATGGGGTGCTGGGTGGAGGAAAGATAAAGGGGCAACCTTGGCAAATCTCATTGGTTTAGCTCCACCATACTAATGAGTCCTTGCAAACCCTGGACAGTTTTACTGGAAATCTCAAATAAGTTAAATTAGTCAAATTTAAGGGTTGGTGTAGAATGGACCATTGCACTTGTAAAGTTTAGTGAAGGATCCTCATATGAAAATGAGCTATTGGTAGCAAAATAATTGCAGCCGCCATTGATCCCAAAGCTCTTAAGATCAGGCTAGCTGGGAGAAAATGATGAGAAAGAACAGGATTGGCAAGTAAGGATTCTGTTCTGTGGTAAAAGCGCCTGAAGATTCACTGTGTCTGAGGTCCTACAAACTCCAAGACTTGTTCTAGCTGAGCTCCTATATACTTTAAGACTTGTTCTAGCTGAAGTTTGGATTTTGCAAGATTCACTGTGATACCTAGAGAGTGAGTCAACTGGAGAAGATAATCTCTGGCTGTTATCAATAGAAGCTTGGTTGATGGGGTGAGAAGCCAGTTGTCTAAATACAGAAACACCCTGAATCCATGCAGTCTTGGATGAGCTGCAGCCACTGCCATATACTTGTTGAACACCCTAGGGCCTGTGCTGAGACCAAAGGGCAGGCCTCTGAACTGTTAATTACTAGCTCCCAGCTGGAAGCAAAGTAATCTTCAGGATCGTCTGTTCATTTCTATGAGACAGTACGCATCCTTCAGATCTATACAGCACATCCAATCATCTTTCTGGTGCAATGGACTGAACCATGACTATCCAGAATCTGGATTTCTTTATGAATTTGTTTAGATAGCTATGATCCAGGATGGATCTCATGTCCCCTGTTTTCTTTGTCACTAAAATGAACCTTGAGTAAAAACTGGATCCTCTCTGGACTGGTGGGACCTCTTGGATGACTGTTGTGTAGCAGCTTTTGAATTTCTAGGGCTGCTTGCTCGTTGATTGGGTGGAACATCAGGGAAATTTTTGGTCATCACAGGAGGGTTTTGTAAAAAGAAAAAAATATCCTCAGGATACGATTTTTTGCATCTATGTGCCTTTTGTGATGGCTGTGCAGGCTTCTGGGTGCAAAGTCAAGCATCCCGGAATGTCTCCAGAGAAGAACAGTCAGACAACCTTTCAGGAATCCAAAACAGGCTGCTGTGCAAACCAAGGAAGGCGACCAAACAGTGCTGAAATGTAGATTAAAATGTATTGTCCATATACAGAAGATTTAGCACTTTCGTAAAAAACTTCATCAGAATCACCATGCACCACTAAATAACACATATAAATACCCAATCCTTAATCACATATCCAATAAAATTACACCATCAATTAAACACTTAAAGTAACACAAAAATATAGCTGCTTAAAAATATCCTAACACTACACCACAATATAAATATGTGCAAGAACTAAAAAAATACAAATTATCCATACAGTATCAAAAGCATGAACTCAAAAAATACATACACACACATATATATATATATATATATATATATATATATATGAGATTCTAAAAACTTTAGCTACCTACATATAAACTTTACAGGGCCCCCTCTACACAATATACGATTTTAACTTAAGAACACATGTGATAGACAAACATACATATTTATATTGTGGTGTAGTGTTAGGATATTTTTTAAGCAGCTATATTTTTGTGTTACTTTAAGTGTTTAATTGATGGTATAATTTTATTGGATGTGTAATTAAGGGTTGGGTATTTATATGTGGTATTTAGTGGTGCATGGTGATTCTAATGAAGTTTTTTATGAAAGCGCTAAATCTTCTGTATATGGACAATAAATTTTAATCTACATTTCAGTGTTGTTTGGTTGCCTTCCTGGTTTGCACACCTGCCTGTTTTGGATTTAGTGTTCGCTCTGGTTCTCTTTTTGTGGTTCTGTAGTTTTGTGCCTTGGGGAAGCATGCCCGCACTGGGATTCGAGCTGAATGGTGTGGAGAAAATAACCCAGAGTGTGGGGCTTTTAACCCAGTTGTGGTTCAAGAGTTAACTGGGAAGGTTAACAGTATGCAGCATTTAATTATTCGCATATCCAGTAAGGAAAATTAATTCTTACAAACTCCTGCTTGTTTGGTCACTGCCGGTCAGAGAACTAATGCACTTGTGGGTGCTTCAGGTGGTGAGCTGACTAATGTTTCTAATGATTCCCCCCAACAATGTTAAGTGGCTCATGGGGTCCGTTTCTTTTGAAGAGCTTGGTCGTAATCCAGAGCCACTGACCCTGAGGAATGCAATAGTTTCTTTTGAAAGAAATATTTTCAAGTGTAAAAAGTTACAACTTGAAAATGCATGCTGGCATGAATGTATCAGGGTGAAAAGGATTCCAAAGGGCCTCCGGTCTTGGAAGCTCCCCAATGGGGTCAAAGCAGGTTTGCCTTTTCACGAGGAACTTATTCAACTTTTTGACCGGCACGGGTGTGAACTATTAGAGTGCTGGTCAAAAATAATCAAAAGGAGTCTGATGCCCTGATCGTTGAGTCGGAGAGGCTCAACAATGCAATTCATAATGATTTAATGTTTTTGGAATACAAAAATTACTATGTAGCTACTTTCAAAAAAGTGGAGGTGGATATTAACAAAATTAAAAACAATAAAGGAAAAAAATTTGAAAGGGACTGCGTAGCTTAGGAGGAAGGGAAGGCGTACCCCAAACCACCTTCAACCAACTGGAATGAGGATAATTATGACATCCCTCAATGGGAGGGACCTTCTAGGCCGGACAACCAGGCCCATGTTCAAATGGAAGTCCCTTTAGGTGGAAACCAGGTGAACAAGCCTCGGAGATCCAAACGGATAGAGAATCAGAAGAACAGAGCCAACAATGGTTACCATAATTCATGGAATTATCATCAGGGGAACTATCGGCAGGAGAAACGCACCTACAACCGGAATTGGTAACCGATGAGAACTATGACTGTATGGATGTTTTTTCTGCTATTGAAGAGGGTATCTATGACCTTGTTGAGGTTATTCACAACTCTGCATGTGATTTTACCTTATACAACTATAATGACTTTAAGTGTGATAGTGAACATGCAAACTTATTAAGTAGGGGTGAATTGTTTGTTCCCTCAGCAAGTTTCAAAACTGACAAAATACTTATTGATTTGAAACCGTTTCTTAGGAGAGTGTCTTTTAAGTTTTTGTTTAAAGGGGAGTCGTATGGTCTGGGGGATGTTTTAAAGAGAAGTAGTTTATTCAATCCCCCATTGCCTTTACCCATGATTATTTTTGAAAAACTGGTGGAGTATGAATTTAGGAATTTAAAGGATAAATGTTCCTCCGTGTATGACAATTTAGGTACCCAGGAATGTGTGCTGTTGAGTGAACTTTCAAATAACAAGCAGCTCAGGGTTATGAAACCCAACAAGGGGGTGGGGTAGTCATCATGGGCAAAGATGATTATGTTAACAAAATGCTTTGTCATGTTAACAACAGTGACTTGTATGAGGAAACCTCTGAGTTTGATTAAACTGGCCTACCAACATACTGATTTCTATCTGCAGGATATGTTGGATGAGAAAGAAATATCCCATGATGTGTATGGGTTTTTTCAAGTCAAGCATCCAGTTGTACCATGTATTTTTGGTATCCCAAAATACATAAGAGTACAAATAATCCACATATGAGACCAATTGTTCAGTGCCAAAAGTCAAAGACCCACCCCCTTGGGAAATATGTTGATATTATTCTAAATAATTGTTTGGAATTTTTCGACCATATATGTAAGGATTCCTGGGACTTTTTCATGAAGATGAAAATGGTGGAATTTTCTGAACAGAGTGTTTTTATGACTACAGATGTGGTAGAATTGTTTAATGTTATCCCCCATGAGGTGGGGCAAGAGTGGTTCCACGATTTTCTTTGTGAATGTACTGTCCTTGATAATAACATGGTCAATGTTTTGGTATTATGCATGGAACTGGTCTTAAAGTACAATTTTGTGGATTTTGAGGGACAGTATTTCAGACAAAGAAAAGGGGTAGCGATGGGGGTGGCTTGTGCCCCCATCTTTGCTAATATTATATTGTTACAATGGAAGAGGCAGATTCTGTTTCCACACTTTGGTGTGAAACCATGGAGTTTATACCTCCATTTTATATGACATTTTTATTGTGTGGGATAGAACTGTTGATGAAATTGAGGAGTTCATGGATTTTTTTGAACTCCTCTACCTCTTTTTTGAGGTTTACACATCAATATGATTCTTCTTCCATCAATTATTTGGATGTTACAATTTCCAAAGATTTAGGTAACAGGAATTGGGTCAGTACTATCTATCGTAAACCCACACACTGTTAACAGTATTTTACATTATGAGAGTAATCAGTTCCACCAAAAGTCTGGGATTGTTAAGGGTCAATACATTTGCCTCACCCGGATGGTGTCTAATTGGGAAAAATTTTTACAGGAGTTTGAAAAAGTTGGTACTTTGTTTTCTTGTAGGGGGTACCCAGCTGATCTGGTGTCACAGGTAGTTGATGACATCAAAACAAGGAGGGAAAATGGGGATATTCTCCCCCTTATTAGATCCCCGGTGATTTTTGCTGACAATGGACCTAGAAGAAACAAGTTTAATGATCATTTGGATTTTCAGGGGGCTTTCATTACCCACTTCTGCAATGAGGCATCTTTCATTAAGTACATCATATTCAAAAATTGGAATATTTTTCCCTTTTCAAAGATATATCTAATATAGCAGGGAATAGACCTCAGACGTTTTTAGGAGAGGAAAACCCCTAAAAAACTATTTTGAACATCCAACCATAGATTGTGGTCCCTATTTTACTAATAAAGAACATACAAGTGTGGGAACTGCCCACAATGTAAGGTGGTTTGGGAAGGGGACCGCATAGAGGTGAATCACTGTGTTTTTCGGTCCAAGTCCCATAGTAATTGTAACACTACAGGAGTTATATACCTGTCAAAGTGTTTAAAGTGTGAACATTTTTATGTGGGAAAGACAAAGAGAAAGTTCAAAAAATGCCTGTATGAACTAGGGGTGGATATAAAAAAAACAGGATATAAGAAATGCCTTGGCCAGAAATATCAATGAAAATAGTGATCATGGTTTTGGCTTTTTTGTCTTGGAATGTGTACAGAAGGATGTTAGGGGGGGGAGACCATGTGAGGATTTATTAAAGGCTAAAGAGCTAAGTTGGCAACTGAGACAATGCCACTGTCCCTCCCCGGCCTCAAAGAAAGTTTGTCTATCACATGTTCTTAAGTTAAAATTGTACATTGTGTACAGAGGGCCCTATAATATACATAGGTAGCTAAAGTTTTTTGAATTATATATATATATATATATATATATATATATATATATATATATATATATATGTATTTTTGAGTTCATGCTTTTGATACTGTATGGATAATATGTACTTTTAGTTCTTGTACATATTTATATTGTGGTGTAGTGTTAGGATATTTTTAAGCAGCTATTTTCTTGTGTTACTTTAAGTGTTTAATTGATGGTGTAATTTTACTGGATGTGTGATTAAGGGTTGGATATTTGTATGTGGTATTTAGTGGTGCATGGTGATTCTGATGAAGTTTTTTTACGAAAGCGCTAAATCTTCTGTATATGGACAATAAATTTTAATCTATATTTCAGCGCTGTTTGGCTGCCTTCCTTGGTTTGCACAGCTGCCTATTTTGAATTTAGTGTTTGTTTTGGTTCTCTTTTTGTGGTCTACAACCTTTCAGGAATGCTGGAAGGGTCTGTCCGAGAAAGAATCTCATGACCCTTGATTCTGTGAACCCCTTTTGCTGCTTGGGCGTCATCTTCCATTATTATAACTATTCCCCCTTCTGCTTCAGGGAGAAAATTCTCCGTATGAATCTTAAAAGGCCCTTGAGATTTCCGAAACCACATTTTCTTACCACAGTATTGATTCCTTGAGAAGGATCTCTGCAGGATAGAATAACGGATTCCTATGGCAGACAGAGTCGTTCCATCTTGTTCACTACAGGAAAGTGTTTCTTTGACAGTGAGCCCAAAAAGGGAGGAGCCATCAAAAGAAGCTTTAATGAATGATGCTTTAAAGGGCTACACAAAGTCGCACAAGCATATCCAGTCATGCCTCCTAATGGCTATCCCTGTATCCGCGGCCTGTGAGGAACCTTCAGCTGCATAAGAGATTAACCTCATGGATGCATCTGATATGGATTGTACGGTGGCTAGTCGCAAAGAATAAGCTTCTGTTTCCTCTACCAACATGGACCCAGGGGTAGAGGTAGAGAGTTCCTTTATTAAGTTCCTCTGTAACCTAGTAAAATGTGCCAGGTAATTAAGCGATCACTGATGCATAGACTCGCTTTCCATATCTGTCCAAAGCTCTAGATTCTGTTAGGGGGATGGACAGTTGAGCTTCGTTCAGCTAGCTCTTTTTTCATGGCTACCGCAACAACCATGGCATCTACACAAATCCCCTTGGACTAATGTCTGTCTACTGGTGCACTGAGGATCTTGTCCAGGCATTTAGGGATGGGCTCTATGGAACCTATCTCCTTCCGTGCTCAGTGGGAGATGAGATCTATACGCTCATCTGACAAATGTAGATGGGCCAGACCAGAAAACGTCCAGAAAATCAGATTCCTCTTGAGAGAGGTTCTGGGAAGAACGTCCACCCTTCTGGCACAGGATTTCTAAAATGTCTCCAAATGAGATGTCTTCTAGTGGAGATCTGGGTGACCCTTTTCCTTCAACAAAATCAATGTCCTCTGTCAATGTCAATGCACACACAAAAAGCATTTGTTAAGCTTTCACTTACAGTGCTTTGTAATTAAGCAGGTCGCCATACTGGTCAGCCATAGGGCTCTTTGTTTCTGCTTGAGTGGTTGCCTCCTTCCCCTGTAACTGAAGTAAATTGACTCTTACATTAAGAGCTGTAATACTTACCTTATAGCTTTAGGACACCTTAGGAAATTTTGTAAACTGCAATAGCCCCACTCGCCCTCGCTACACTCAGGCTCTCTTCACTCCCCTTCCTGCCCCCAATTTCCTCCCGCCCCCAGTACCTCTAAATTTATAGTACTATAGCCACTTCCCCACTTTCTAGATCCTATCTGCTTTCATCTGGGATAATTCCACCCACCCCCATTCTACTATCTATATTTTAATAGCACCTATTAGCTTTCATCTGGCATTCTCCCATCCCCCTTCCAGTACCTTTACCTCACCACTCTATCTTCTGGTGTTGCATCACCAGGTAAAACAGTTCCTTAACTCACTAGCTGAATCACAGATAATGATATACTCCTCTTTACTACCCCTCTTGTTCACACCATACCTCCTTACCTTGTATGAAAACCAATTTCTCACGGCATTTCAGGTCCCAAAAGGCCATACTATCACCCCAGCTGTAAATCCTTCCACCTTCAACCATATTTACAGTACCAGATCCTATCCAACATCTTGTTCAGTCTATCAACATCTCAACCCCAGGCACATTAGCTCTAGATCCAAACACTACCACAAACTAATAAACAAATTCCTGAAGTTCATCATCAAGTATAGACTCAACCGAATACTTGGTGGTGATATTCACCCCAACCCTGGCCCACTCACTTCAGATACACATACCCCCTCTACTTGCAATCTAAGCTACAAACCTACAATTAATAGGCCAACTAACTCTCTCCTAGTCTGTCATCTCAATATTAGAAGCATTAATAACAAGGTACATGAATTGCATGCACTTCTGGATGTCCACTCCCCTGAGATTCTCTGTTTATCTGAAACCTGGTTAAAACCTAACACTAAAGACAATGAAGTGTTACCACGGGTACAACATACACAGGCTGGATCGTGCTTCGAGGAAAGGGGGTGGGTTAGCTGTACTCTATAAATCCGAGTTGAATGTCACCATAGATGTAATACAACCTCCTCAGATTAATAACTCAGAGATTCTTGCCACCAAATTGCAACTTAATAAAAAATAAATGCATTAATATCATCTGTATGTACATTCCCCCAGGTAACAATATATCTACATTTGAAGATATCCTGCACTGGCTATCATGTCACTACCCCCAAGAAACCCTACTAGTTGGAGACTAACATAGACTGGGGCTCCTGTTCCTCAGAATCCCCAACCACCCATATTAACCTGCATGCATTTACACAAATCATATCCACCCCTACCAGGATAGGTAAACCCAACCAAAAAAAAAAGTATACTTGACTGGGTACTCATAAACAGTCACCCCCAACTGTACACCTCTGGTACCCTCCTTAATGGCCTAAGCGATCACCTTCTCACATATGTAATTAAGCACAAAACCATTAATTCCCAACAACCCTTACTCAGAAAGGTTAGAAACAATAAAAACTTTGACCCTGCCAAATTCCAACAAGAACTAAACTCATGTAATTGGTCTATTCTAAAACACCTCCCCTTAGAGGAAGCAGTAGCATACTTTAACAACAAATTCCTTGATATCCTTGATTTGCATGCACCTGTTCGTTCAAAGAGAACCAAGGCAAAAACTGCACCATGGCTTTCTATAGATTCTAAACTCAAAATTACCCTTAGAAACAAAGCATGGGCTTTATGGCGTTCTTCTAAAGACCCTCAAGATCACATTAAATACAGGCAATCCAGGAACGAAACAAAAAAATTAATTTTACAAGACAAAAAACAATACTACTGTAATTTACAGACAGTAAATCAAAATAACCCTCAGAAGTTTTGGGCAGGTTTAAATAATCTACTGCATCCTGGACAAACTTCAACCCCAATCCCTGCTACTACTATTGATAAAACCCCTGAAGATGTTTCTGATAATTTTAACCAATTCTTTACTGAGACAATTCAAGCCCTAGCTGGCCAACTACCTCCTAGCTCCCCTGGTCCTGAAAGTAGCACCCCTAGAAACCTACTCGCGTTCAGCTTCCAACCAGTCTCCACTTCACTTATCCATACCTTGATCAAAAAATTAAAACCCACTACACTTTCTGCTGATCAACTCCCTGCCGAGTACCTACAAAATTCATCTGGCACTATTGCTTACCCCGTCTCAATACTAATCAATCGAACCATAGTAGAAGCTAAAATTCCCACCATCTGGAAAATATCCTATGTAATCCCACTTCACAAAGGAGGCAGCTCTACTGAATTCTCCAATTATAGGCCAATAGCTATACTCTCTCCACTTGCAAAGATTATGGAAAAATGTATTCATAGACAACTCATGCACCACCTAATCCAAAATCGCCTTATGGCAGACACTCAGCATGGCTTCCGTCCTCATCACAGCACTACTTCAGCCCTCCCAGCCTTTACTAACACCAGAAACTATAATCGCAACAATAATTATATATCCTCAGCCCTCTTTTTGGATCTTTCTAGGCATTCGATATGGTTGATCACCAACTTTTAATCCACACCCTGCAAACATTCTGTCTAGATACTGGAGCCCTCCAATGGTTTCAATCCTACCTGAATGGTCGACAGCAGGCTGTCATCTGGCAGAACAAACTCTATAACCTTCTACCTAACACCCTTGGAGTACCACAAGGCTCTATACTAGGGCCCTTGCTGTTCTCCATCTTCATTAACGACCTTTATACTGTCATTCCAAGTCAGCTGTATCCAATATGCTGATGACTCTACTCTGATTTGCTGAGCCACATCTCCAGTAGAGTTATGGTCAGCTACCCAGACCACCTTTAATACAATAGAAAACTGTCTTTCTGAACATCGTCTGATCCTAAATCCCAAAAAAACTAAAATGCTGTTATTTTCACCAACACGTAGGTCTACCGCTTTCACCTTTACCATAAAATCAAATGATGGCACAATAATCTCCCCTGACCCATCTACAAAACTATTAGGTGTCATCATAGACAATAATCTAAAATTTGACCTACATGTTAACCAAACTATCAAAACCATCAATAAAAAACTAGGGTCACTTTACAGAATAAAAGCCTTCCTAACTCCTCCAACTAAAACTGCCATAGATCACTCTCACCTTCTTTCAACCCTTCTGTATGCATTCCCTCTACTCTCAAATTTAAACAAGACAGTCCTTAAACTCTCAATCTGCTTCAACCACATTGCCAGGTTTGCCACTGGGCTGCCTTTTAGGACACATCATTGCATCAATCTAAATCAGCTTGAGTGGCTTGAACTACCCAGCCTAATCCAGTATAACCAACTGATTATGGCCTATAAAATCCTATATAATCCGGACAATACTCCTGCACTTAAAAATATTATCACCCCCTTTAACAATCCTAGACCACTTCGATCCTCTAACAAACTACTAATTCAGACTAGCAAAATTAATAACACAGCCGGTGATTCTCTCTTTGCAAACTCTGTAAGTATATCCTGGAATTCTCTTGCAGCTGATATTACCTTACTTTCCACCTTAGGTCAATTTAAAACTAGACTCAAACAACATTTGTCACTTAACTGGCTATGTCAATGTATCAAGCCTGGCTAACTCTTTCTAGAATGTGTAAAAATCTGTTAACCAGTTTACTGTGTAATTTAATTTAATCCTGACTTGTGCTCAGGATTAACTGTAACCTGTGGAACTTGTTTAACTTGCTTACTTATGTAATCTCAGTAAATAGTCGGTTTGTAATATGTAATGCTGGTATTATGTAATGCTGTATCTGCTTACCCTTGGAGCTTTTCTCCCCGGGCCTCCGCTGAAAATGGACATGCATCCAGTTGGACTATCCCAGTCAACAAATGTAAAATAAATAAATAAATTTAAAAAAAATGATTCATGATCTAAATGCCTCTTTTTACATTGTTTCTTCTGAGGAAACTCTTCAGTGGGATATTCTGGTGACATGTCGGACGAAAGGGACCATATGGAAACTCTTACAGGCTGGCTCTTCTGTAAGATGATGACACTTAGCAGTCAGATCCAAAGGAGGGATGAGAATAGGATCAAAGAGGTGATAGTCGAAGGATCCCCTGGATGGGAGAAAAACATTTCCACTACCTCGAAGGCAGAAGGTCCAGGAGAAGTGGAAATCAGCTTCCCCAGAGCCGAAGCTCTCATATCAGCCAACTCTCCACTACCTCTGGGTTCCACTCCCGAGGAAGGAATCAGACCCGTGCTGTCCAACAATGAGGCACTGAGGGGAAGTGAGGGCTTTGAAACCCTTCGAGTCAAAGTCATCCGCCGAACCCATCGCCAACACTTCGGCTCCAAGACTCATTCTGCTCAGAAACACTAAGAAATGAAGCAATCAGGAAAGGAGTCGGGAGTCAAGGAAGATAACATTCTCAGACCAGACACTTCGACTATCAGAATCTTTGGATCCAACAACTCTGAAACTACAGGTTGGATCAGAGAAGTAGTCACTAAAGGGTGTGAAGGTTGCAGACTCACGGATCCGATGGGGGATGGAGCCTGAAGGACCTCCATCTGGATCAGAGATCTAAGAAACTTTCTTATCATCAATCCACATCATACTGAGAAAGACTCCAGGAAAACCTGATGGAGGTGGATGGTAAGGAAGGACGAGAAGTCTTTTTAGGAGTTTCCTGCAAGAAAGGGGACCTCAATCTGGGAGAATCCAGCTCTGGGGAGATGCACAGAGACCAGATCCAAATAGACCGGGTTGTGTGACTGACCAAATCTGATGAAATTGGATCCGAAATCTTTTTTGCCTTAGTGGAGGTAGGATCTGATAAGGTCAGGAAGCAAGACCTTTTTTACTTTAGACAGCAGTTCAAAACTTGGAGCGGGACGACGAGATTGGACAGGGAAGCATTTCTTAGACTTCCTAGTCTCTGAACTTTTCTGACTTCTCAAGGGGGTCTGTTTCCCTGAAGCAGAAGGAACTGCAGATGAAGAGGCAGGCAACATACCCTTCAGAATAAGTTTATGTCTGCACTTACCGCCCTGGCATTGAAACCTGCACATACTTCACAAGAAATCTGAAGGTAAACAGGACCTATACAATATGCACACTTTCTGTGGGCATCAGAATCGTGCATCTTATAACCACAGGAAGTGCATTTCTTGAAACAGGTAGGTTTGTTGGCCATAACTGAAAAGACACTACACCCAAAAAAGAACACTAACAGAAAAAAAGTGAGTGTTATTACTACTACTTTTTTTAAAGGAAAAGGTAAAAGAAAGAGAAAATACCTGCAATGGTATGAAAAATTACCTCAGGAGAGGTAAGAAAAAGGGAAAGACTACCAACGATGATGGAAAATAATGTACACTAGTATCTCTAAAGTAATTTTATATTAACTCAGAAGGTAAAGAGAGGAAGGCAATAAGGAAAAAATAGATCTGGTAAAGATAACACCAAAAATATATAACAACTCACAACTGAAAAATAACTGCCAATGCTCGAGAGCATGAAATTCCAACCAATCTCTAGAGCAGCAAAGGAGATCAGAGGTAAAGCAGTGATCAGGGGCATTGTGGGCAAAGGAAGGAGCTTGAGAGTCAGATCCTAGATGGCAAAAGAGAAGTTTCCGAGTCGGATCCAAGGAATCGATCCAAACCCATCCTTTGAGGAATGAATGAAAATGACAACATCAGATCTATGTACATCTTCAAATAATGAGGTTTTACCCTCTTGATAGAACGAATGTCCCAAATGGAAGCAGGGCATTCTTAGCCATTAGTATAAAAGCTGGCGTATGTGACTCATTACTGCTTAAAATATTATGGTCAACAAGACGGGCAAAAACAAACCCCAAAAGAGAGAGGAATAAGGCTACCATTGTCTATATATCAAGAAAAATGTCTGCTAGACTTCTTCAAAATGCAGACCCCAAAAAATATATGTATCAACAGGAAACCCCAAAACACTATGTACTAGAACAAATTTTTGATTAATTTCTGCACAGTTTCAGATAGAGAAAGTCTAGAAATGGATCGCCAAAAGTCATTCTATTGAACAAATTTAATTTAAGATATGATCCAAACAAGGGAAAAAAACTGAATCCCTCTCACTAAGTGGCACTACAGGCAGAGCAAACACGGAGAATGAACTTGGCACAGTTGCCAAACTGGCCCCATGCTTCAGAGGGATAAGGACCTAAAAGCACCCCAGATGACTCATATTTGATTAAAAGCATGGGTGCTGGAGGACTGGGCTGAGGTGGATGAGAGGGAGTAGCTGACTGGATCACCCATCCCATGGAGAAGGGTGGTATATGGCTTACTGAAGTGATGAAACCTGCAGAAACACAAATGAATCACTACAGGATGAAGAGCCTAGCAAGTCTAGGTTGCAAGCTATGTTCAACTTGTTTGGGAGACTATGCAAGCATGGAATCACATATGCATGCATGGATGCCCTAAAGGCAGCTACAGCAGAATTTACAGGCTGTCAACAGGATCAGGATAGGACAGTCCAGAGGATCTCTAGACTGGCCTGATCTGTAACACCTGACTCTCACCTCTACAGGGGAATAAACAGGACAGAGAGCTAGTGCCCTGATGGAAAAATGAATGGTTAACTTAGGTGCAGTATAGGGAGTCACATGGTTGATCGCGTTAAAAAAAAAACTTGGTACTGTTAATAGTCTAAAAATAATAACTACAGACTAAAATGTTCATATTCTACTTTGAAGACGAGGAACCTCCTGAAGGACAATGAATGGAAATATGCCAGTAAGCAGAATCCTTCAATCTGTTATGGCCACACAAGACACATGAAATAGCAGGGGTAAGATGATGCAAACTATCACAATATTGAATCTTTTTGATTCTTGAGATATTTGTTCAGGTCAGACCCATCAAGGCAAATGCTACAAAGATCTTGTTTATTTCACACAAGGAAAAACTTGAAAAAAATGCCTGCTGTTGTCCAGGGAACAGAACAACCTGCAGCAGAAGTAAGGTGCCACGCAGAGAAATTCTATTTGTTCAGCACAGAAGTGGTCATCTGATAAAACGTGCTGTTAGGATGTCATCCTTCTCTACATTATACTTTTCTAACATATGGTCTACATCTACATATCAACATTATGAGATATAAAATGACGGCAGCTGGCTGTCACACGTTGTTAATGTCCTGAGGTATTTTAATTCCTTTTTTACAATTTCTATAATAATTTTTGGATTGCCCAGATGATTTTTAGCAAATTTATGTACTGGTACTTTAACTTGTCCCATCTGATGCCAGCTAAATTATTTTGGTGGCACCGATCTGTCAAGTTTCAGCTTTCATGCCAATTACACTGAGAAGTGTTAGATCTTGAATGGAGCTATACTACGTTTCTTGTTGAACAATTGAAGGTATACTGCATTAGCTTGGAAAGCAGGGAGTGTGCTGCTAAACTTCCCTACGGGCTGCCATGTTTGAGGAGTTCAATCTTTTACTGGCCAGTGCAAGATTAACTATGGAACTTTACTGCTTGCTTAAATGGTCTGTACGCTGATGCAATAGATGGGGTTATCATAGATTACCTGTTACAGAAAGCTGCTGTCAGAACCAGAATTCTACTGCAATATTAGTATGTTACATCTTATTTTTTCAGTTTGCCTATAACTGACAGTTCCAGACACCATGGGTATATCTGAATTTTCCTTGTGAATGTTCTTTATAAACTTTGACTTGCATCTGTAGCCTGGTCTATCTCTTTTGTATCAAGATCAAGTTACTTAAATTTTGCCTGTAAACTGTATTTTTGTAATTCCATATTAAATGGATTCAAAGAAATCCTTGATGCCAGCTGTTACTCTGACTGTTCTTTCACTTGGTTTGGTAGGTTGGTTGACTTAATGATTAAATTTTTACTGACTGTGCCTCATTTACAACTTTGGTGGATGCGTTGCTTTTAACTAGGCGGCCCTGCATCATTCACATCTGTGGAATACTTTGGATCTGAATCTCTGATAATTTTGCTGGAACGAGTATTTCATCTTTTGTTGGATGAGACTCAGTGATGGCTTTTAGATTACAGCATTTACAACAGAGGTGAGGGATTCGTGTGACACCTGGAAACCACCAGACCTGGTTTACTTAAAAGGACAAACAGTTGATGAAAAGGATGCACATGACCATGGGGATTACACATCCACACAATTGTCATTTGTAGTTCCTCCCTTTTTTGGGGGAAACCTACTTTTTATTTGACTGAAGTTCATGATTTAGTCAGAAACATCACCTACAAGCAACTATTTTAGAATACGGTTTCATTTTTGGCGCTGTTTACTGCAGGTAAACAATTGACAGTGTGCTGTCCTTTTGTATATGAAGTACATCACGTTTGGCTATTACCATCATTGTTATGCATTATATCGGATAGCCTGAGTACTCAATAATACACAGAATTTTAGAGAAAACTTCTGTGAAGCAAAGTACTAAATTACATTACAAGTATTATTATCCTATAAATAACTCTACCTAGCCAAATGAATGAATATTTTTTCTTATTTCTAAACCAAAGGCATTAAATCCAAACTTGAGTTATATGTACTTAATATAAGTTAATTTTATTTTGCTGTACTAAAGGATCTAGATTTATGACATAGAACATCTTCTTGCCAGGCACCTTTTGTAATACTCAAGTTTGCATGAAGCTTAGCATTTCTTATGGCCATATAGCCAAATGTGGTCTTCCTAGCTGTAGTCCTTGAGTAGGAGATAACTAATCACTGCAAGTTTGCCTAATCATAAAATTAAGGGTGAAACTGTGCAATGCAAGGTGCATTATCTATCCAGTACACAAAAAGACTGTTTTTCACCACTGTCCGATATGCAGAACCCAAAATTGAATTGTCCAGCCTGGGGTTCTTTGGATGAACACATGCTTAATATCTGACTTGCTGCATGAGACGGAGAATGATCAAACTTATCACAGAAATCTGACTGGATGAGCAATACCACCATCATTTACTATGGCTATTTCACTACATTTCTCTGTACTCACAACACAGGGTTCAGAAATATCAACAGCAGTGTTCCCGTTGTTTTTCAAGTTAGTCAGCAATTATCACTGATTCCAAGAAGGTCTGCTATCACCTTCAAATATGTTGAGTAGAACAAAATTGTAGGTACCACCTGGTCACAATACACATACTAATTAAAGGGATAGTTTTACAAGAGTTCACCAACTTTCATAGCAGCACTTTCCCTGACCATACTAACTGAATGACATTAGAAAAGTTCAGCATATAAGCTGCTGAGGAAACTATCACATTTGCCCCCAACTTCATTAGATAAACAAGTTAGGCCTGTTCAGATAATTTTCTCTGTCACCCATATTACAAGCCACAAAATGTGATTAATGTCCCAGCTTGCTGTGACTGCATCTGATATGACTGTGGAAACTATGTCTTGACTGGACTACTATCTGATACACAGAAAAACAGCTAGCGATCCAAACCTCAGCCAAAGAAGTCACTATTGTTTGCCAAGAGATACAGAGTTCTATGTCAAAAGATGAAAAATTCTTTGTTGTAGGTAAGCGCTTTCGTGGTGCTGCTCACACCACTTCATCACACCTTTTACAACCATGCATCACAGTACTCTATACTTCATACAAAAATTTGAACCAGCCCATTAAGTTAATTAAGTCAATTGATTCAATTAAATAAATTAACTTGTTAATAACCCATGAAAACCTTCTATCAAAGCTATGCATAGGGTGCACAAGCTCAAACTACTATAAAAACATATATAAGAAATGCATATATAACAAATGTGCATGAGTGTAAAGTCACAATAAAAACTCATAAAAAACACTTATAAAACTCATGTATGCATACTTTTAGACCAGTGCATTCATACAAAGATAAAGATATAAAACAAATGCATACAAACATTTCGCTCTTTCTGCACCTAACCAAACTACTATTAAAACACATGTAAGAAATGCATATATAACAAATAACCATATGTGTATGAATGTAAAGTCACAATAAAAACTAATAAAAAACACATAAAACTCATGTATGCATACTTTTAGACCAGTGCATTCATACA
Organism: Protopterus annectens; assembly: GCF_019279795.1. Taxonomy (NCBI): domain Eukaryota; kingdom Metazoa; phylum Chordata; order Ceratodontiformes; family Protopteridae; genus Protopterus; species Protopterus annectens. The sequence continues at coordinate 1,331,054,132 of NC_056745.1, forward strand.
AAAATAAAAATATAAAATAAATACATACAAACATTTCTCTATTTCTGCACCTAACCAGAAGGGTGCTAAGGTATTATTTATTATATAACTGTTCCAAATGACTTTTGTATGATCAAATCAAACGCCTATTCTGCAAGACAGGCTTAAGGGGGATTCTATCGTTTAGCCCCTGACTCCTATCTGCTCTCAATGTAATAATCCGTGTCTCAATAGTCTCAATTCTATTTATTATGCCCCCCCCCCTCTGCTCTCAATCTAATAATCCGTGTCTCAGAAGTCTCAATTCTATTTATTATGCCCCCCCCCCTCTGCTCTCAATCTAATAATCCGTGTCTCAGAAGTCTCAATTCTATTTATTATGCCCCCCTCTATCATTTTCTCTTATTGAGTCTATCACTTGGAAGGTAAATGTATGCTCTGGCCCCTTACTTTGCACATACTTAGCCAATGCATTTGTCAGATTCTGGTTCCTAATGTATAATAAATGTTCTCATATTCTGAACCTCAATTCCCTGTTAGTATATATAGCAGTGTGTAATGTTTGTTCGAGTTTCTATGTGGGAAAAACTATGTTCTTACTATTACAGGTAGCTTGAACATTAAACACATATTCTCTACCTGTGTCAGGGTGCATGAAATTATTACTAGCATCTATGTATGTGCACTGCTTACATCTAGTGCATGGTAATGTGCCCTTTTTGGTAGTAACGTTTCTGCTTGATGTTTCTTTGGCTTCTATGGGATAACACAAGCTTCTCTTCTGAGACTTTTTGTTTTTAAAGGCGAAACTTGTTTTTGCTCCTACTATCTCCCTTATGTTGGGATCATGTGTCAAAATGGGTCAGTGCTTCCTAATGACTCCTGTTATTAGGGACATATTACTTGAACATTGGGTAGGTCCTCTCAGGACTTTCTTTTTTACTATAGGGTTCATAGTTGTATTATTCCTATTATCAGAAAAGTAGGGCTTCCCAGTAGTGTCTCTTAACTTGGCACTCTCATCTATCATGTCAGCTGTAATGTGGTCAGTGTAACCCCTCTCTCTAAATCTCTGTCTCAGGTCAGTGATCTCCTGGTCAAAGTCCTCATCCCTTGCTGTTAACCTAGATTCTCTCAATGTTTGCCCTTTTACAACATTTTTAAAAATGTGTCTAGGGTGCATGCTCTCTCGATGCAAAATGGTATTTCTGTGACACTCCTTACGATATAACTTAGTAGTTATTTGGCCCACTTTTGTCTTAAGCACCTTCACATCTAAAAACTCCACTTCCTTACCTGAAACCTTCATTTCAAAGGTTAAAAAGAATGTATTGGTGTTAGCATTATGGTAAAACCTACCAAGTTCTTGCTGGTTACCATCCCATAACAAAAAAAGGTTGTCTACAAAACGCTTGTAGAATATTATCTGGTTCCAAGTGCCATTACTTATACTGTTATTCTCCTATAAGGCCATGACTAAATTTGCGTAGCTGTTGGCACTGGAAGTGCCCATGGCCACCCCTTCTTTTTGTAAATACAAAACGTGGTCAAATAACATAACATTTTTTATGAGCACCTGCTCCTTCAATAGACAAATTAATTCTATTTTTGTCTGTGTGTAAGTGTCATCCTTAGTTAAATATTCCCTTAACAAATCAACCGCAAGTTATTGGGAATTGATGTGAAAAGGGAACGAACATCCAGCTGTTGTTCACCTTCCAAAGTCCTGAAATAGTTTGCTGCTCAACTTTCTTGAGACAGCCAGCAAATGGTCTCCAGTCTGAACTCCTCTGAAAGCTTCCTCCTGGGTTTTGGAGTGCCTTGGAACTCATTCTTGCTTCTATTAAGAAACAAGACCAAGGAAGGGTCTAAAGTATCAGTGCTACACTGATGACATCTATCTGTACCTCTACTCTCTAAACAGCAGCATTTTGGCTCTACTGCCCTACAAGACAAAGTAGAGCACAGCATTAATTGGATAGAAAACAGCACACTAAAGACCAATCCAAACAAGACAGAGGGTATTACTTTGCATGCCACAGCCCACTTTTCTATTGTTCCTGTTTTGTCTTCAACCATTTTACATAGAAACTTTGAGTCTGCTACCCAGGTGAAAAACATGTGGGGTCTGTCTGGACTGTATCCTAACCTTTAAGGACTAAATGCCACCATCTCCAAAATACCAAGGATAAAACATCTTCCTTAAAATGATCTCTGAAGTGTTCACACACTGCTATAACAAACTGGACAACTTTAATTCCCTTTAGTACTGGTACTATGTCATGGAAGCATGACAATTTGCTGCATCTCATTTTATCTAGTCCTGTAGTATCAGGCTGCAAATATTTAAGTGCCATAATAGGAAATATCACTATTTTTATGTTTTATTTCTGTAATCAGCTGCTTCAATGTTTATGGTACTGGCCTTCCAATATGTGTTATAGGGACTGCAGAATGTTGGCATTTAAGATTAGCTCAGATAAGAATGTCACAACCACAATACCATGGAGGAGTATTCTAACAACTAAACCAGCACGAGAATGGAGAAAAGAGATTCTGCCGAGAGGGATGACTGTGGTTAGGGCTACAGGTAACAGGCAAGAGGGGGCTGGAATTTATTGGGGAAAACTGGAAAAGAAACAAAGGTACTGGGAGCAAATAACTAGAAAGGAAATGTAACAGAATGGCAACAAGTCAAGAAGTTATTTGGACTGCAGGTTAGATATTGCCTTCCCTAACAAGGACTGATACCAGAGTATAGGCAAAGAGAAAGAAATAGGGGGGTCCTACATGAAGGACCGGCACTGGTAGAGTTTTTCATAGAATCTAGAGAAGAAGCTGTTGTTAAAAAAGGAATAATTAGTATAACATATAAAATATAACATAATAATTATAAGAATCAATCAGAGAAGCTTAGAAAGGATTGGGAAGAGAGATTGGATAAGCAATCCACAAAGAGACAATGGGGATATATGTATATCTCCCAAATATGCAACAAAGTCTAGAAGATTTAAAATCTTTGCTTGAAAGTATTTACATAGATAATTTTATACCCCAAAAAGACTCCAAAGAATTTTTCCTTAGGTGGATAGCAAATGTTGGAGATGTGACCGACAAGAAAGGTGTCTGGGAACATAGTTTTGGAAGTGTAATGAGCTGGTCGATTTTCGGGATTCCCTGCGAACCGCTCTGTTGGAGATGTTGGGTGAGCGGACTGGACTGACCAGAGAGAACCTTTTTGTGCTTTGATAAAGAATCGTAATTGCCTAGACATACTAAATCCTTGCTGAGTCTAATAATGGTGGCAGCCAAAAAAGCAACTACTAGAAAATGGAAATCAAAGTCTAGACCAACTTTACTAGAAGTAATGAATATAGTAACAGAGATAAAACAACTGGAATTGGGATCTTCAGAAAAGGGATGGAGCAAACTACATAGAAAAAAAATGGGAACTGTGGGAACAATATATGCAGAGAAGGAATGAGGTTTCAGAGACAGGGTTCGATTGCGCCATATAATGCTTAACTGACAATGACTGGATAGATAAGTGATGTGCAATGTTTGCAACTAGAGATGATTCAATGGTGTCTGTGATGTATAATGTTTGCAACTAAAGTGGTGTCAGTGTTGTTTGTTTTTCATTTATACAAATGTAAAATTGCCTATGTCATACGTGATAATTTAATAGATGTTTATCGGAAAAAAAGAATGTCACAACCACACGCTGGAAATAAAGCTGAAAACTATATTCTTAAGTCTAATTTGAAAAGCATAAATTGCTACATTATTAACAAAAAAAACTAAAATACGTCACTCGAGAATGACTCACAGAATGGTTTATTGACAATACCGGAAATACTAAGTGCTTTCACCCATTAAATTTCCTGGGCTTCATCAAAGTACAAAATTCTACTACCAAGAATCATTTAAATAAGTAGTTGATTAAATCATGTGCCTAACTCACGCAATCAAATTAAAGCTTTCTACTCAGATCCAAGTAAACATCATTTTTGGTAAAACATTTATGAAATATCAAATCACACTAAGTCCCAATTTACCAATTAAAAATATATACGCCATAACAATAACAAAAAGTTAATGTAATTATATATATATATATATATATATATATATATATATATCAAATAATGTTAAAATATTAAATTTCATTCTAAAATAAAAACTCATACATACACACTACAAATCTTGTGTATATAATAGTTATGTGTACATATCATACTTTTGTGAACTCAAAAGTTGTCAAAAACATATATAAACATAGTCCATAAATTTTGTGATTACTAAATGTTCATGGCCCGCAATTTCAAAATGCTATTCAATGAACAGCAATCACTGATACCAGGGGTCGAGAGTTGTTTTTATTTTTAAGTTTAAATTGCTACATTATTCACTACAGCTATCCTTGTCTGGACATAAATCTTGCATTTCACATAAGGAATACACACAAAGCAATTACTCTGTTCTTACTGCATCCGTGATAACTGTACCATTTGCATTACTTAGCCTGCACATCGTCAAGAAACAGATCCTTATGGTAACATTACTTACAACTCAAATTAGTACATCTCCTTCCTACATAAGAACTCCCTATGTTCAGTCAAGAATTATTAATCTGTGGAGAAATTGACTTATCAACAGAGGTCAGGTACAATACTGACTTGTCTAGGTTGAAATTCAGTAATTTGCCTGATGCAGTAAAAATATATAGTTACATATACTGACAGATTAATTTGTAAACTAATGCAAACTTATGTACGCTTGCACAAATTGTTTGGGAAGCTGAAATACTTCAAAGATTTGCTTCAAAGTCAGGTGTCAGAGAAACAATGCTGTGTGTTTATCCCTTAACAGCCAGTGGCCTGGCTTTCCTTGGGAAATATTATTCTTCACACTACAAAAAGCTTTTGCTTTACTCTAGCTGTGAAGGTCAGATGTCATACAGTTGCTTAAAAATTGTTCGCCTCATGTTTATACAATGCTAGCTCAAGAGCTACTTGCCTTAAAAGTTATCTGTAGTTTAAACTGCTTCAGTTGCATAGAAGGATAAAGTCCTGACTATGGACAAGGTGACCTGGGTTCAGTTAGTGGCTCAAGCAACTGACTGACAAGCAAGCAGGGATGGGAGTGCCCATCCTGGGTAGGAGGACAAACATTGATACTCCTTAATGGGAAGCATGGTCCAAAAAAGGGAGTTGTCCTCTGACACAGTAGGTGAGATTAGGGGAGGGAAAGGGAGCGAGTAAGGCATATAAATGAACCCCCCATCCCAGACAGAACAGGCAGCCAACTACCCAGGATGCCCTTAGGATCCATGACCATCCCCAGCAATACTGGAGTAGTTGGGGGGGCAGATGGATGACTGGAAAATGCATGGAGCACTGGAGGCCAGGCTGGTAAGATAAGGTCCAAGGGGGACCAAAAAAATTGCTAGATATTAATCTTTTTTTTTTTTTTTTTTTTTAACTTTTCTTTCTAGGTGCTTTACCCCTCTGTCTACCAACCATCAAGTCTTCCCTGTCAGAGTGCAGCCCTTTCATTCCCTAGCAGTGGGGAATCCCTAGGTCTGTTAGGGTAAGAGCTGTCTGGAGTGGGTCACCATTCACAGAGTTTCTGTCCTCACCAGTGTCCTGGCAATAACTGCATTTGTGTGCAAGTCCACAACCCCAACCATGGGTAAGGGGATAGGTCACCCTCATCAATAGACAGACTTACAATGCACTCCCCCTGTGAGTGCATGCTTTCCTCCTGTGAGTGTATGCTTCAGTGCGCATGCTAACATGGGCAACCATCAGTTGTGGCTTAGTGGGCCATAAGCATGCCCTCAGAACTCCCAGTAGAATGCCACTTCTCATCTGAGTTATTGTAGCCATATGCACTCTGCCCATCTTCCCATCCTCTCCTGTCAGTGTTGTCAAGTGCCCTAAAAGTAAATCAAACTCAAGTGGTATTGGCCATAATCAGTGCTTTATTCCTCTTATTTCACTGACACTAACAATAAACAGTAACAGTAAAAGATAAATCATCAATTACCCTCCTTACATTAACATGTCATCCTTAATTAACCCCCTTGAATTAGTTATATGATTTTGATAAGGGAGTGAGTATGGAGCACGTGTTTTTTTAATGAAAATGTACAGTTTTCTAGTTTGAGCTCCTGGTTTTCAGCAGCAGAATGCTGCAGATCAAAAAAGTGAACTTTTTTGTGCCCATGGAGTGGTATGACCATCAAGTTAGTATATTTAGGTAAAGCTGTGAGGAAGTAAACCCCCTACATTGAGTGTGCAAGGGGCTTCCTCCCCACAGAAATGCTTTTGAGTTTTTTCCTTCAATATCTGTGGTTAGGTTCCTTCAATTTGTTTAAATATTTGTATTTTGATGCTGCTGGATTCAAAAGTTATGTACTTACTATAACGACAGATCTACATGGTTCTGGTTCATCTACCTCTACTACTAGGACTGTAACTTCAGGTCACAGTAACCTTAGCGATATTACAAATTTTCCCAAGCTTCAACTCTCCTTATCCATAATCCCCTGCTCACCACCTTCCTTTCCATATTGGGGTGCACTGATCTAAGCAAATACATTGCTCAGAACACACACATATGTTTTACATTCTCCTTTGCCAGGTCAGGAGGTTGTGGGTGGAAACTACAAACTGAATTACAGCCATGACCATGCAAATCTATCATTATGGCAAGTATGCAACTTTAAAATTATAGCAAGTACCCAACTAATTTGACATGGTCTGGTTCATCTTCCTCTACTGTTAGGACAGGGTCACCAGCAACCAGCCTGGGTTGTTCTGGGACAGACTGCCTCTGCAATGACAGCTCTAAGGCTGAATAAGACCTGGAGACTCCATTTAGTCTCTAGTGCTTTGCAAAGGTGGTGAGAGAAGCCCACACAGTAGCTGCAGATATATTACCCGTGGAGACACTGTGGTAGAATACCCGAGAGGTGGCTACTGCTCTGGCAGGATGCGCTTTTGCTTCACTCAGAACATATTTGCTTTGTTTTAAGTAAACAAATTTAATAAATCAGATAACCATTTTACCAGACTTACTTTTGATACTTTAGCACCAGTCGGTTAGCAGCAAAGGAGACAAATAGTCCTAATCCTTTCTAAGGTGCTTAGCATGGTGGAGAAGGAAACTCAGCTGCCAATATACATCCAAACAATGAAGAAGGAATTACCCTTTGATCCAGTAATTCAGGAAAAGACAGGGAGATTGATGAGCTGGTTGATGTTAGGCTCAATAGCCATCTTTGCTGTGCACAATAACACTTATCCTTATTAAACACCATACAAAGAAACTACATGCAAGACTAGAAGTATACTGCAAATAAACCTAGACAATTAGGTATAAACCCACATGAAGTTAGGACAGGGGAATCTGTCTCCATAAAAAAAAGCAGTCACTAGTGGAGTCCCACAGGGATTAGTTCTGGGGCCTCTTCTTTTTGGCATCTACTTCTCTGAAGTCAATGCAAGAGTCAAAGGCCTCTGAATTACCACATTTGCAGAGGACTGCAAACTAGGCATGAACAGTGAATCCTCTAAAGACACACACACCCTTCAAGAGGGCCTGACACAGATAAACTACTGGTGCTAGAGCCATGGACTAAAACTCAATGTGATAAAATGCATAATTGTGCACTTTGGAAAGAGAGCAACCCCTGGAATTACCACATTGATAATGCACCCCCTAAAAGTACACTCAGTGGGTATGGATCTGAGAACAAATGTTGACAGTAACCTGACCTTTGACCACTATGCGTTTTCTGTGAAGAGAAAATCATTCTCCATTGCACAATCTGTAAGTAAGAGCATGGCATCCAGGTCCAAGGAGTCCACTGCTTTACTGTACTCATTTCTCGTCAGACCAGTCATCGAGTAAAATGCACCCTTTGTCATATCTTGACTAGGCACTTGAAACAGCTTGAGAGACCACAGAGGTTCCTGACAAAAAATAGGAGGAGTAACTAGCAAGTCCTATGCGGACTGTATCAAAGCCCTATTTCTATGCATGGTCTCCTTGTTGCATGGTGATCAATGTTTAATCTACAAAGCATCCTCTTATCCCCTACTGATGGATTTGTTATACACCTGAAAAACAAAAAGAATCAGAAATACCCATTCTAAGAGCCTAAACCTCATCTGCGACAAACAGGATATGTTAAAGGGACATGTACGTGTCTCAAAGATTACCCCGTCTCTGAAACAGGCTTCCCATCCATGTGAAGCAAAGCTCATCCCTAACCATATTAAACACAACTTGGACCAGTAGATGGTAAATCATACATTTACCCTTGGTTTGGCATCTATGTCCCTTGTGGACCAGGACAGCATATGAACCCTTGATGTGCTTGACGTGTACATACTTATACTATAACTGTAAAATTCCTTGAAGTATTACGACATTAATAATATTTTGGTAAATTTGGGGTAAGTTTATCTAGGCTTAAAATGGCTCTAGGCTGATGGCCTAGCAACCTCATGTGAACCAATAAGTCTAGAAACATGCCTGGCTGATGTAATATTTACTAGGAAAAAAGTTATGGACAAGAATGCGCAGTTGTGTAAGTTAACATACCACAATATCAGATGTTCAAATAGATAACTTGCAATACAAATACCCTCGCTCCTTCCCCATTATTTCTCACTAGGGTGGGGATACTTATCTTCCACTCTCTTATTCCTACTGGGACTTTAGCCTCCCTGTTTTTTGGAGCAAGAAAGCTCTTATATTTGGCACCTACTGCTCTTACCCTTGTTCATTCTTGAGCTCTAATGATAGTACAGATGCGTGGAAGGTGTCCCAGTGCTTTAGAAGCTGGTCAGACATCCAGTCCTTGGCAGGATACATTCCATATAGCTTAGAATACTACAACAGTGATCTAATGAAGAACATCTACAACTCCACTAAAGGTGGTTGTTCAGAGAGGGGAGATTGCTAACTGCTCCAAAACAAAGTTGAAATCCCTTGGCAGAACAGGTTGTCTAACTGGTAGTCTACAAAAGGCTCCCCTGACATGTGTCTTGCAAACATTAATAGAAGTTAGAGAAGAATCCTGGCACTCAATCTGAAAATTAGAAATGGCCAACATGTACACTTGGACAGAAGAAAAGATGAAGCCTGATTCATAAACATAAGCAAGAAAATCCCAAACTGCTGGAATCAGAGCAGGAAAGAGATCCATATTGCACTCAAATGCTCACACCACAAAACATGTCCACTTATCTTCATATATTCTTTTCTGGCATTAGACTTCTGGGCAGAAACAAGAATATGGACCACCTCTCAGGGTAAGCTGGGCCCCTAGCCATCACTAGGAGTGAAGACACCATGTGGTCAGTCTGAGGGAGTGAAAATCCAGGTGAAGCTTGCTAAATGGTTGAGTCAGAAAAGTCCAGATGGATCCCAACCTAAGAAGATTCATCAGATGAAGCCATAGCTGAGGGAATGAACCACAGTGTCAAGAACAGTATTGTAGAATGGAAATAAATCTGGCTTTGTTTGTCTGTATCTTCTACAGGAACTTGGGAATCATAGGCAAAAGGAGAAAAAGCACACAGGAGACTTGGGGGGCATTCCTGGACTAAGGCATACTTTGGTCATTGTCCCAGAGGAAGAATCACAGAAAAGAAGTCACTGCATCTGGTGCTTGCAAAAAGATTGCAGTGAGGCTTTCGCCACTGGTGGATAAGAACTCTCACCATTATCTTGTTGAGGGTCCACACATGGTGCATCAGAAGGCACCTGCTCAGATGATCTGCTAGTGATCTGGCTTTTCCAATTATATGAGCTGCTATCAGAAAGCGATTTGAACATGTGGCCCACTCCCAAAGTCTCAATGACTCTAAATAAAGGGGGAAGAAAAAGGTTCCACTGCCTCTGTCTCTCTGAGAAAAAGAATCATGGAAGGTCTGCATCATCACCAAGAGGACTGCTGGCCTCAAACTTATGCCCTATGCCGACCGGCTCAAGAAACTCCAACTCTACTCGGTTGCATAACGCTTAGTCCGGGGAGATCTCTGTCTGACATACAAAGCTATGTCAAACCCAAATTTGATGGACATGCTCCACTTAAAGAAATCCGGGCCAATAGCCTAGTACCTACCTATGAACCTATAAGAAGGATTGCCCTCATCTCTAGGGCATGGCTGGCACCAACTGTGTCCAGATAACCTGGGCAGTCTGCCATAAATAATGACCCCCCCCCCCCACTCTTGGGCTAAAGTATCCATGGTGGCCATAACTAGAGGTTAGGGAAAGATGAGGGGAACTACCCATGGAGAGGTTGGCACTGGTTGACCACTATGCAAAACACTTCCAACGCATGCCTAATATTCTTATCAGACAAGAAAGAAATTCCAAGAACAGATTTCATGAGTCAACAATATCCAGTAAAGTCCCCTCATGTGATACCTTGCAAGTAGAATTAGGACAGTTATACTACCCATGAGCTCAACGACCTGAAACAATAATAGCTGGCACAGAAGATGGCTAGTGGATCTCTGACACCATCTGAACAATCAGGCTAATCGTCCTGATAGGCAGGCTGGCTAATGAAGAGCAAATGTCCAGCATACAACTTCAAAACCCTTTCAGCGTGCCTGAAGTTCTATCTAAGACTTCACAAGGAGCAGAGAACTTCAGGCTGATGTTAGTTTTCCTACTGTTGGGGCTGTGAGGAGTTAATTAGGTTCTATAACAAGTGCTTGAAAACCACTGTCTCAAAGCCAGGGACTCTAACATCTTCTAGCTTGTGCAGGCTGCCACTTGTGCTTGAACTTAAATGAGTGTGGGTAGGCAGCTGCTGCACTTTACACAAACACATCATTTGAGTTCTAGAGAAGTAAGTGCAGCAGCCATGGAGAGGGAGCAGGAGTGAGAGTTGTAAATACAGTTAGGAGCAAGAAAGGCGTTTTAGGCATATGGGGCAAAAGGAAAGTTTTAGGGTTAGGGATCAATCAGGGAATTTAGGTTTAGGGAGTGAGGTTGGAGTTTTAGGTTTAGTGAGTGATCAAGAAAGTACAGCTGTGTAAGTAAAATTTACCATAACAGTAGATGTTTGAATGATCACTGCTGCACTAGTATTACCTATAAGGTTTATATCTAGCAATGATATAACGGCTGGTCAGCTTCCAAAGTTTCAGGGCACCTTCCAGGCACCCTAACTGTCAAAAAGCTTAAGCTGAACTGACTAAAAGACATGTTTGGGTGCAAAGCCCTTCAGAGCTTTCCTGCCAGCAGAGAGATAGATATTGAGATATGAAAGTACAATACTAGGAATAACCAAAAAAAAAGTGCACAATATGGCATAAAAAATGAAAAAAAAAAACAATGGGGATGCAATGGTTATCATTTGAACATCTACTGCTATGATACATTTTACTTACACAAGTGTACTATGTTCATCATATTGCTCACTGCTGCAGTAGCCTTAGCTATATGGCTAGATTACCTTAGCTAACTACATTAGGGGGGTGGAAAGAGAAAATTCCAGGAGCCCCTGGAGAATGGTCTGAGCAAAGCTTGAGCTGGACCTAGAGAAGGAATCAAGTTTATATCTCTCCCTAAAACTATGTACAGGGGACTACGCAGCAGTTTCTAGAATCCAACCCTTTCCAAAAAGCCATAGATGAAATCAAGGCCCTGGTAGAGTGGACCTTGGCCCTGCCTGAAATAGTTCTATAGCGCATGGAATGATTACACTCCATATTCAGAAAAAGACAAATCAGTTAAACGCAAGACCCAACTTTAATAAATGTTAAGGATCCTCAGTTAAAGTTGTTAAGGTCAGGTCCCACACTAGGCAGTAAAATCTGCCAGTCCTAATGACAGCGGCAGAATAAAAGATTTGTTTCAGTCTGCTGTCCATTGTGAACAAGGTCCTGACTTCCTGTTCTAAACTTAGAACGTTACTAGAATAACAGGATGTGTGTTCGCTTGACTTACTGACGGATACGAAGTTAGAAACCTAACGTATGCCATTATTTAGAGTCTTCAGTCCTCAGTAATTTGTCCGAAAACCATGGACTTCATGAGGAACACACCCAAAATATAAGGCAATAATTTGGACATTCTGCAAAAATCTGAAGAGTTGAGAGGCATGGATGGCAAGTATAAACATAAAGTTTAGTTTTACATTACATTATCACTCATTTTAGGTTTAGGAAAGAAAACTGGGAGATGGAAAGTTGGCCTTAAAGTACACTCAGATACCACTTTAGGCATAAAAGAAGGATTAGTTCTCAAAGAAACCCTGACCTTATGGAAAATGAGATAGGGGTGACGCTTCATTACAGCTTGCAACTCAGATATCCTTCTTGTAGAAGTCAGCACAGTCAGTAAAACTGTCTTCCATGCCAAGACCCTCAAGTCAGCCAGACTGCCTGGTTCAAATGGAGCAACTCCAAACAACCGAAGTCAGATAGTCAGATAAAGGTTGGAACACCATCAAACAGTAAAATGTAAAAGAAAACTGGAACTCCGGACAACACGGCTTAATAGCCTTTTCCTTACTTACTCAAGTAATATTAACATTACTTGTGAGGCTATTAAGAAATACCGGTCACTTTTATTGGTTAATTTGGTTTTCATGCCAATTATAAGACCAACATGTGTAACTTTTTATATAGTCTGAAGAAGTGGGTTTGTTTTTGCGAAAGCGCTTACTTTTTTTACTGAAGTTATTAAAGTTTTAAGTCATGGTGTCCAGAGCTCCAGTTTTCTTTTACATTCAAATGGAGCAACTGTTAGCGTCTCTAACACAAACCAGTGGCAAGTGGAGTACCACAGGGTTCAGTCCTGTGACCTCTCCTGTTTGGTATCTACTTCTCTGAAGTACAGGCTAACACAGAAGGCCTTTGGCTAATGAAGTTCGCAGATGACTGCAAACTACGAGCCATAGTCGAGTCCCCAAATGATGTGGACATCCTACAGAAGGGCCTCACTGAGACAGATGCCTGGTGTCAGAGCCATGGCCTCAAGCTCAGTGCCAAAAAGTGCACTGTCATCCCCTTTGGTAAAAACTCTGCACTCATGAACTACCACATAGGCAGCAGTCTACTTAATGCTGAATGTGTGATAAGAAACCTTGGGACCCAAGTGGACAGTAGTCTTGCCTTTGATAATCACATCGCCACAGTAGTCAGGAAATCCTTGTACGTGGCACACATCATAAAAGGGTTCTCATTCAGTTAAAAAGAAGTCATTGTTCCCCTTTACTCGACACTCATTAGACCCATTATAAAGTACAACGCCCCTTTTGGAATGTACCTCACAAGACATCTGCAGCAGCTGGAAAGGCCACAGAAGTACCTCACAAAGAGGATTACTGGCCTCAAACAGATGCCCTACACTGACCATCTCAAAAAACTCCAGCTTTACTCTGTAGCATATCACCTACTCCGAGGTGACCTCTGCCTAACATATAAAGCTATGTCAAACCCAGAGCTGTTGGAAATGCTACACCTAAAAAAATCCCAACCTCTCCGAGCTACACGCTCTAGGGACCTAAACCTTGTTCAATAAACAGGACATGCTGGAAGGATAGATTCCTGTCCCAGAGACTTCCCATACTCTGGAACAAGCTACCCATCTATGTCAAGCAAAGTTCCTCATTAGCACTCTTCAAAAAAAATCTTGATGAATGGATGGGAAATAGGAAATACACCCCAGGGATCACTTCTGTGGCTCTGCTCGATAGGGGCACAGGGAAAATAACTTTATTGGGTAGCGTAAGCAGGGGAACCTTGTTGGCTAGGCTTACTTAGGCCCTTGGGCCGATAGCCTAGTACCTACCTATGAACAAAATTAAAATCTCAATGAGGTGCCAGCAGTTTTCTTGGAGGCCTCTTATGCAAAACCCTTTTCCAAAACATTTTGATATGAGAATGTATTGAAAGAGGAGGACTGATGGTCAGTAACTGAAGGAGTAAGAAAGCCCATAGGATAGTAATTCATACAAGTATTGTAGAACCAGAGAACAACTAGCCCTGAATGAGTGTTTGTTATGTTGTTGGCACCAACTAGAAAACCTTTTACATTTGCTAATATATGATTTTTTAGCCGCTATCAGTACCTATTGCGTGACCTCAGTAAACAGGTGCCCAAAAGGAATTAAGACTATTATCCAGGTAGTCATCTGAATTTGACTGATGTTGGGGTGTATCACACACCCCTGTTATTGTGTGAGCAGATCCAGTCCATGAGGAAGTGTGTGGTAATTGCCCATGGCCATTGCCAAAAGAAGGGACAACCATGGGTACCTAGGCCAGAACAGAGTCAGCACAATGATCCTTAGGGATTCCTTCATGGAAAGGGTGGAAGAGCATATGGAACATCTCTGTCCAAGAAAAAGAAAAGGCATCTGTCTTACAAGCCTTCTTGCATTTAGCCCTGGGACAGACTCTTGCCAGTTGATTGTTCCGGGAGAAGGCAAAGAGATCTACCTGAGGAACTCTCCACAGATGGAGCAAATCTTGGAAGACCCGCTGAGCTAGTTCCCATTCATGAAGGTCCACCCTTGTCCTGCTCAGCTTGTCTGACACACAGTTTTGGTGTGACAGAATGTAGGATGCCTATAGAGTGATGCTGTGCTGTGAAGGTATATCCCACGCTAACATGGTTAGTCTGCAAATGGGGTATGACCTAGTTCCCCCTTGCTTGCTGATGTACCACATGACTGAGATACTGTCTGTAAGCACTAGAAGAAGTCTCAAGGACCAAATATGATTCAGTGAGTTGAGCACCTTGATCAGGGCAATCATCTCATTAACATTTATGTGCTCGCATCTGTCCTTGGTTTCCCACACTGCCTGTACTTCACCCCCTCCTGAAACTGCTCCCCAAGCAAAGTATGATGCATCTGTAGTGACTAACTGCTTTGGAGCAGGGAGGGAGAAGGGGAGACCTGGATTTAAGGATATCTGTTGTCTCCACCAAAAGTTTTATCTTCTGACAAACCTAAGCATTGGAATGTGAAAAGATAAAGGATATTAATGTTAGGACCAAAGAGACTTCAGATACCACTGTATCTTTCTCATGTACAGTCTTACCAGAAATATCATGAGAATCACAGATGCCATGAGACCCAAAATCCTGAAGTATTCCCTCATAGTGAGCAATGTTTGAGTGGCAAACCTTAGAAATAGGTCTAGATAAAGATTTTTTCTTTTTTTCCTGTGGAAGAAAAGCTCTTTGAAATGAGGTGTCTAGAGGACATCCCAGAAAAACAATCCTGCGTGAAAGAACTAAAAAAGACTTCTGAATGCTCTCTTGGAATCCCAGCTTGGGTAAAGGATCTCTCACCCAAGAGAGATTCATTACACTTTGAAAAAAAACTGCAAAGATAAGAAAGTTGTCTAAATATGGAAAAATGTGGATATCCTGTAGCCTGCAATGAGGTATAACTGGAGGTAGACATTTTATGAACACTACTGGTGCAGTGGACAGTTCAAACGGTAAGGCAGAGAACTGATAATGTGATCAAGACATAAAACCTTAAGAAATGTCTGAAGTCTGACGAATAGGGAAGCAAGGATAAGAATCTTTTAAGTCTACTGTTGCTAGGAAACCTGAAAGACGAAGAAGAGTTAACAGGTTGTGAGGTGGTATCACTTTGAAATTGGGCATCATCACAAACAGGTTTAGGAAAGAAAGATCCAGAACTGGTCTCTAAGAATTTTCTTTCTTTGGCACTAGGCACACCCTGAATAAAATCCCTTCCCCACCTGGGAAAGAGGAACTGGTTCTATCACTCTTTGGGGCAGCACACGATGAAGAACTTGTAGAAACAGAGTCGTCGTCCCCCCCCGGAAAGGAGGAATTTGACATCTATAACCTTGAAGAATGACATTCTGAACCCACTTGTCTGAAACTATCTATTGCCAAAGAGAAAACTGGAGATTTGGACTTTATGGAAGCAAAAGGGGGCCAGGGTGGGAAAGTTTAATAAGGTCTCTCGAATAGTCATTCAGACTTGTTGGACTGTCCTTCATTTTTAAGATGTTTGAGAGTTCTTTTTAGAGCCCCTTGCCAATTATTCTTACATGTCTATTTACCTGTATTTTGTTGAGGCTGTTTATTTGCCAAAATTGGATGAGGAGATAAAAACTCTAATGGAAAATTTGGAAAAGGAAGGCTGAAAAAGAACACTGATTAGCTTGCCCATTTCATTATATTTTTGATTATCTCTGCAGTAGGGAGGCCAAACACTAAATCTCTACTCAAGAGGGAATTTAAATTCTCATTTTTAACATCAAATGAGAGGTTCTGAGAATACAGCCATGAAATCTCCTCAAAATATTATCAGTGGATATAGCCCTAGAAGAAGTATCAACAAAGTCATACACACACTGTGAACAATGAGTAGTGACCTGTGCAATAGAAGAAACAAAGTTATTTAAAGCAGATTTTTTGTCTTAAGAAGAAACTGCAGATAAAACACTTCTCATATGTTAACATATTAGCCTGACAATTCCAAACTCTGAAAATCAATCTACACGTATTTCCCACACCTATCAATAATTTCCCATATTTAGCAGAAAGAGTATGGTGGGAATTAGCTTAGTATTTAGCAGCAGTGGGGTCAACTACAGCTATAGCTGGGTCAGGTTTTGGAATAGTGTATAATATTTTAAAAGACCTTTACACATCTCATCTTCCTTTTCAATGGCAACTGGCTGACTATAAATATCATATATTTCCTTTTTAATGGCAGCTGGTGGACTACCAGGAAAACTGCAGCCAGTAACACAGGCACACACATCCTCTAAAGCAGACAGAGTAGGAGGAATGTGTGTAGGTTCTGGAAAATCCCTCTGTAACAACTTATAGGATTTTCTGGGGGACTGAGAAACCTCTGTGTTCACCAATGAAAACACTAGTACATTCTAGCAATAGTCACAGGGAATCCCTCACTGGAATAATCAGAAACTGAATTCTCCTGACTGACAAGAAAGGCCCTTGCCAAATGTGAGGACCCCAGTTAGGACAGCTGTTTAATCTTAGCCTCACCTCAGGATACGTACCCAAGAGGGGGCGCCTGCGGCACTGTGGTCCCACTTCATAGCCTCCACAGACCCTGGAAATTACCATTAGCTTGACAAGCCTTATCTGCAAAGCCATGGAGAGGATCATAATGGAACTCATAAATAAAGACATAGGGAACTTGCAGACTTTGGATCCAACCCAGTTTGGCTTTGTCAAAGGCAGATCCTGCCTCTTAAACTTGGTTGACTTTTTCGAGACAGTCACCAAGGCCATTGATGAGGAAAGGCAGTCCATACAGCCTACCTCGACCTGGCAAAGGCCTTCACACAATACCCACTCAGGTATCATCAAACTCATCAGCTTGAATGTAAACCCATACATCACAAGATGGGTTGCAAACTGGCTAAGTGACAGAACCCACAGGGTCAGAGTTGCTGGAGCCATGTCAGACTCAAAGCCTGTCACAAGTGGTGTCCCACAGGGCTCAGTCCTGGGTCCACTCTTGTTCGGCATCTACTTTTCTGAAGTACAAGCAAACACAGGAGGGAGGTTATGGCTGACAAAGTTTGCAGATGACTGCAAACTGGCTAATAGCCTAAAACACATCTGACACAGATATGCACCACAAGGGCCTCACAGTATCGGATATCTGGTGCCAGAGCCTTGGCCTCAAGTTATACGCCAAAAATACCCTTCCGGCATAAAAACAAGGTTACCCCTAGCTACCATATAGGTGACAATCCACTGAGCACAGAAAAAGTCATCAGGATCTGGGGACCCAAGTTGACAGTAGTGACACTCATGTTGCTAAAGTAGTTAGGAAAACCTTCTATATCGCCCACCTGATCATGAAGGGATTCACATCTAGATCAAGGGAGGTCATCGTCCCCCAGTACTCATCACTCATTAGACCTATGATTGAGTACAATGTATCTGACCAGACACCTGCTGCAGCTTGAAAGGCCCCAAAAGTTCCTCACCAAAAGGATAAAGGGTCTCAAAATATGTCTTATGCTGCCCGACTGAAAGAACTCCAGCTTTATTCAGTCTCATACCGCTTGCTCAGAGGTGACCTGTGCCTGACATATAAGGCCATGTCAAACCCAAATTTGATGAATATGCTTCACCTCAAAAATCTAGATCCCTCAGAACCACAAGGGCCACATGTGAGGCAGAGCACCTCTCTGGCCTTGTTCAAGAGGAATCTTGACCAATGGATGGGAGATCGCAGATATAAAAAATGATAGGCATAGTTTTTATTCAACAAAGGGGTGGCGCAGATAGCCTAGTATGAACCTATGAACCTATGAACCTATGAACCTATGAACCTCTGGGTCTGAATCAAACATTTGAGGGGAAAAAAGTATCTGTCCCTGCATCTTCCTGATCAAATGCAGAATCTTGTATATATTCAGGAAAGAGGAATCCCTGTTTTTTTTTACTACAAACTACTTTAAAGAAGGATCACTAGCCTGAATTAAACTGAGTCAGACCCAATAACTACTGTTATCCAAAGAAAACTGAGGATCAGTAGAAAAGTGCTTGGTTTTCTGTTTCTTTTTGCCAGGAAAAACGGGGATAACCATTTAGTTAATTCCCCAGGGATGGGTACAGCATTATGACACTACAGGAAAACCTTCCCTGTTCCTTCACCCAGGACTGACAAGAAAGGCCCTTGCCAAATGTGAGGACCCCAGCAGCCACACAGGAAGTGGCTAACCTCCAGTCCACACGGCTGTAGGTGCTACACCAGAGGGATCGGGTGTAAAGAGGAGTGGTCTAAGGTGCAACAAACTGCTCAACAGAGTCACTCACTTGCTGCTGAGTGAAATCGCTATCCTGCTGTGATGGCAAATATTGTTTGCTTATTTTTTTTTTCTTTTTGTGGTTGGAAGGAGGACTGCCCATGGTATGAGTAGTCTGTTCCATGGTCAAGCTGCAAATGTACTACCTTTCATGGTCAAGCCGAAAATGGTGCCTCTTTCCTGGGGAAGACAAGCAGCAGCTACCAGTAAATAATACTAGTCCATAAAAATTACCTTTTGATAAAATACAGAGAAAAAAAGCTGCCAGACTCAGAAAAGTAAAATAAACACAATTTCTCTACACAAAAAATGTTTTCAGTTACTTTACATCACTTTTAAACTGACAGAAAAAATTAACTCTACATTTAAAAGTACATTATAGTCTTCAGACAGTCTGTTAAAATACAATACTCCTAACTTTAAAATAGCTTTCATTAAGAGGAACATAATAAAACATCAATAAAAATGCAAGTCCCCCCCAAGAGGAAGCTTACCTACCAAGGAAAGGAAAGTACATGTCAGCCATTGATCCTTGAAAGCCACAGAGGTGTGTATTTTTGGTGGCATTAGAGCTCTGAAGGGCTTTGCACCCAAACTTGTTTTTAGTCAGCTCAGCTCGAGCTGCCTGACAGCTTGGGCATGTGAAATGTGCCCTGAAGCTTTGGAACTTGGCTGGCTGTTATATCCTTGGCAGGATATAACCCTTACAGCTAAGGCTACTTCAACAGTGATCAATATGATGAACATCTTTCAAGCTGGTGTGGTGGAGTTTTAGGGCAAGGGATCAAGGACTTGGGTTGGGAACTGTTTTAGGGTTAGAGTTAGGGTTCTACTAGGGATATACAGGTTTACAGGGTTGCATTTTGGAAAGACAACATAGAATTGGGAGAATGGACTTGTGGGAATTTGAACATTTGTTTTTTTCAGGCAAGTGGCAGTGAGTAAGTGTGTATGAGCTACTAGCATGCGAGCACCTGTAGTAAGTCTAGTTAACCATCTAGGCAGAGGGAAACCTTCAACATCTGCAACTTCTGAAACACTGCCAGAGCAGCCA
Organism: Protopterus annectens; assembly: GCF_019279795.1. Taxonomy (NCBI): domain Eukaryota; kingdom Metazoa; phylum Chordata; order Ceratodontiformes; family Protopteridae; genus Protopterus; species Protopterus annectens. Next base: position 1,331,073,995 of record NC_056745.1, read on the forward strand.
TACACTTCATGAAGATTCTGTGAGCTATGGACAGATCAAAAGGCAGGGCTAAAAACTGGAAATATCTGGCTCCTACTTTGAAAGATAAGAACATCCTTTAATCCTTGACAATCCTGAATTGTTGGTATGCACTTTGGAGGTCCAAAGAACACACAAAATCTCCCAAGGACAATCGAAAGAATCAACCACAGTATAACCACTCAGAAAATCTCCTTTGAAATGCATTGGTTTAGGCTGCTTAGTTCTACAACTGTGGTGCATGGCCTTTGCTGGCACTAAATAGACTCTGCAGAAGTAGCAAAATTCTGTCGGATCTGGTAGGAACTCCTGGATGACTCTTTTCTCTAGAAGGCTGCCCATTTCTAAAAGTATCACCCTCTTCTGTGGTAGGTAGAATGCCAGGAAGAGGAAGGGGGGGCGCCTGTGAGGGTATGGAGGAAAGTGATGAAGTACCCTCTAGATACAATATCTAAAATCCACTATTCACATATGATAGCTGTCCATGCTGGCTAGTGGAGGGACAGACAACCCTCAACTACAGCCAGGCTGAAGTAGTCAGGAAAAGCTACAGGGAAATTGCTACTGTACCCCCTCATCATGATCATTCCTGGATCATTGGGCTGTGTCCACTTCTGAAATGACAACCACAGTGCCAGCACTGGCTTCTTCTCGATTGCTTATCGTGTGATTGCTGACCATGGTGAAACTATTTCTGGCATGCTCTCTTTTACATCCTGAAAAAGAGGCAATTTTAGAAACTGCAAAATTTGATGCCAAAAGCCATTACAATCTTTCTCTTTCTCTTTGTTTTTTCAGCTTTTACTTGACCTGTGTCTGAAAAAAAAGTCAGTGCCATTAACTGAGGCATTTAGAATGGACACTCTGAAGTTCTCCAGGAAGTCAGTTATGCAGAGCCAGACATGATGGTGATGATGCAGTGTCACTCTGGAGCCTGCCATCCTTGTTGCAACATCAGTTGTATTGTGGGCTAGCCCCATGGTGACTTTTGACCCTATTCAGGGTTGATGGCAGACCTCACCTAGAGATGCAATACTAGCACTGACTCCTAATGCTAAAGGCCTAAACACTGACATATACAATGAGGTTTATGCCCAAAGGGCTCAAAAGCTAAGAACTCAGATTTTGACAGTGAGGGAACTGGTGATGACATATTCTGATCTCTTGGTCTTAAGCTTAAGCTCCATAGCCACTAGAACTAAAAAAAGACCAAAGAAAGATACCAAAACAATTGGTGCAGATAGCATTGTTGACCCAACTGTAAAGTAATTTGGCTAGTGTTAGACCGGGTCTATATTAAATCAGCAAACGCTTAAAATACAGAACTCTGATTTATCGACACTTTAAAAGCGAAAGTTGACAATCCCGAAGACACAACGATTTTTTCCCAGAGGAAAAAAAATCGCTGGGCCACTTTCGGGACTTTGCCATTTCATCCACTGTGGTGCAATCTTGGAATTGGTGTATTTAAGTACGGGGGGTGTGGAGGACAAAACCCCACACTTTTTGTGTTTTGAACTTTTTTTTTTTTTTTTGTGGAACAGCGATTTTTTTTTTCCCCCGGGGAAAAAAATCACTGTTCCGTGTTTCGAGATTGTTAGCTTTCACTTTTAAAGGGTCGATAAATTAGCATCCGCTGATTTAATACAGACCCTTAGAGCCAAGTAGGGAGCTGGGCAGCCTCAATTTAACTGACACCAGAACTTGGGCTGATAAGGAGGGAGGAGGAGTACTGGCCCAGACAAGAATGAGATGGGGAAAGGAGACTGTCCATGTCCATTTGGGTTTGCGGCATGATGTGGGAGACATTGTTATAATCAGCAATGATTCCAGACCTAGAGGAAGAAAAAAATCTGACACAGGATGGCTTAGAATCTATCTCCAACAGATGATTCACTGTCGCAAACAGACCGAAAAGAGGATGCTCACTGATGACCAACTGTAATTTTAGAGACACAGGACTTTACTGGAAGATCTAGGGAAGAAGGTGGAGAGTGAGGAATTTAAAGGAGAGGACTGAAACCTAGGAAAGTAAGAAATCAGTACTGAGATGACAGGGGGTTGAAGCTGCATTTTTAGCAGTATGGAAGAATGAACAGGAATGCATCATATCTATGCTTCTGTCTTCACTGTTTTAAAATAGAGTCCTGTAACACTGACAATGAGCACCTAGAGTAGCTCAGACTTCTACAGCTGTCCTAAGCTAGCTTTCATGCCAATCTTAGATTGTGGAAACAACATTAGTTGCTGGCTCTAAAAAAGATGACGTCTGATTGCTTCAAGATGGTGTTGTAGAGTGCAGAAATGTTTTACCCTCCTCCCAGCAAGTTAATGAGAACTTAGAGAAAAAAAAAACTAACCAGCACTAAGTTACAATATTAATTTGACTCCACATGATGACTAGAAGGGAGACGAGGAAAAACTGAAAAATAAATAAATAAAACTAAAAGTGTAAGTGAGATGGAAGAAAGAAATCCAGAAGCTACATCAATGAGATATAGGTACATTACCAGTGTGGCAAGACGTGAGCAACTGGGGGAGGGCTGGAGGGTCCCTTGAGGAGAAGATGGACAGAATGTACAAAAAAAAGTTTTAATATGTCAGATGCTTTAGAAGAATACCTAAAAGAAAACAACAAAAACATAAACAAACTCGAAGAGGTTGCCAACAAACATGACAAAGAGACAGAAGAGTGTTCCAAAGACAGTCAAGCTATAAAAGTAAGAATAGCAGAGTGTGAATTACAGCAAGAAGAGCAGGGAGCAACTCAACCAGGCCAATAGATGCTTGACATGGAGGCAAACAGTGAAGAGCACCAGAAATGCGTGCAACCCACAAAATTGCGTCAAAACTGTTTCCTGTGTTCTGGCAGCAAATGGAGAAAAAGAGGCAAATGATAGAACTTACAGAATACATAGAAACCAAGACTGAGTACATCAATGCCAAGTGTGAAGATCAAATAGACATCCAGATGACTTATCAACATTATATACATGGCAACATATACAGCACCAAATATGCTGAAAGGTAGAGTTGTATATGGATGAATGCTGACGTGCAAGAAGCCAGACAACTATGTGGATTTGAAAGGAACAAGTTAAACAAACCATTGCAAAGGGATGTACCACATTTATAAAAGTATTGGGAAGTGGAAGTTGAAGGGCTTACTATTTGTGTTCTGACGTTCGACAGCTAATCAAAACCTCAGGCAACCTGTTCATTATTGAAAATGGAGGGGCCAGCTGGGCTAGAGAGTTTAATGGGTCTTCACCAATAATAGATATCAAATTTCCCAATGATATTGATAAAACTGACAGATAGCAAGACGCTATTATTCCATGCAGTTAAAAGATTATGGATACTATCTACACAATGAACGTCTCAGATGGGAGGTGGAACCTGCATCTTGAAAAGGAGTGTGAGAATGAGAGAGATGTTATCTATGCATTCAAATCGCTATTCACAAGATGGCGCAGATGAACAGCATGTAGAATTTGGCTGAACCTCACAAGAAACACAGAGACTGATTAGCAGATGAAAATCAAACTGATAAATATAAAAAGTATATTATAAAATCAATGACTAGTGACTGGAGAGACGGAAAAAAAAAAGATGGATAAAACTTGAAATGAAGAATAGCTGTATGGCAAGTGATATAGCATATTTTCATTTGATTTGAACCTAAAGTTGAATTATATAATGACTGTTCTGTCCAAAGTTTTCCATTTTATGTCACAATAAATTTACAAATCCAGTTTCTTTACAAGCAATAATATAGATGGACACAGCAGTAGTGCTCAGTAACGATCTTCTCTGTTTCTTTCTTTCGGCTTTTAGGGGTCGCCACAGCGGAACTCTGGTTCGCTAATGATTGGCAGTAGATTTTGACTTGCTGGCTTGCTGGGCCTAACGCACAACCTTCAACAAAGGACCATTCATGCATGTCACCACAAAGAAGACGCTCTAACTGAGAATCGAACAGGCAACGTCTGACTGTGAGGTGACAACGCTACCGCAGTACTACCACCGCAGTGTAGTAACGCTCTTCTCTGTATACTGTGCATTTGTCAAAGTATCTTTAACATTGCTGAACATTTTCAAGAAGAGGCTACGTCACGTGTTAGAGCATTGGGAAGTGGAAGGTGAATGTCTTACTTCTAATGTTCTGATGTTTGGTTGTTGATCAATACCTTCAGCAAACTGTTAAACACTGCAAATGAAGGGTTCAGCCAGGGAAAAACTAATTTACAGACACTTATAATGAAAAACTTTGTCCAAGTTTATGGAAATGTTGAGGATAACACTATGCTGTTCCTCCATGTAATTAACAAATGGTTGATACCATGTGCACAAATGAGTATATCAAAACAATATCTAGGCAACAAGACGGATATGACAAATACTGTGTGAGAACTCTGTCTGAAACCCAATAAAACCATAGGGACTACATCGTAGAAGAGTGTCGATTTGGTAAACAAATATAAATGATAATTGCCGCAAAAATAATTGCTTGAGAATGGAATAGCACAAAACACTAATGAGATGGATAAACTTGGCATAAGAGATAACTCTATGGCAAGTGAATTGTTATATTATGTTTTCATGAGATGTCAACCTTGAGTGGAAATAAATAATGAAAGTGTTACTTAGAATCTTATCATTTTTGTCATGATAACTTTGCAAATCTAGTTTCTTTACGAGTGATGAAGTAGAAGGGTACAGCTCTTATCAGAAGAAAAACTGCTGGGTAATATTTTTCTTTGTACACTGTATTTGGCAAAGTACTTAAAGCTGAATGATTTAAACAAGATTTTAATTTGTGTGTTATATATGTACACCATACTAGCACTTATGAAATGTGAATTATATTTACACAGCTGTAAAAGTACAGATAGCTCATCGTTCACTATACTTTTAATAACACATGATGGAAAAGAAATGTTCCTTTACTAGAGGCTTGTAACTCTTAGTTTCATGCAAGGTAATGCTAGGAGGGGGGGTACTCAAATGTATAACAACAAACTGACAGAGAAGCGAAATTTAGATTTATTGGTGTATCAGCCTACATTTGTGATGCAGACGTTCCTCTGATAGATGTAGGAAGGATAACAAAAAAGGATTTCTACATATTTTTATTGTAGGGGGAAGTTATTAAGGGTAATACCTACTATAATCCAAAGGGCATGCCGCGACAATGGGAAAAAATTAACTCGTACATTGAAAGAGCATTTAATATGGTAAACCTCAGTGAGAAATCTAAGAATAAGATCAGAAGGAAAAATGCGAAATGTGAGGACTTAGATAGTTACTTGGAATGTAAATGGATTGCTTAACAAAAAAAAAAAAAAACATGAAAGTCTTAGCATGCACATACACATATATATATATATGTATACATATGTACACGTGTGTGTAAGTGTATATACATATATAGGAGTGCTACAGAATCCTGAAAGCCCAAAATCCCGAAGACCAAAAGCCCCCCTGCATCCCCCACACCCCTGCTACGTAAATATATCAACTCCGAGATTGCACTTAGTGTACAAAAGCGCAATCTCTGAGTTGTTATATTTATGTAGAAGGGGGTATGGGGGGGTGCAGCCTCCCGCATGGGGGGGTGCAGGGGGGATTGCCCCCCTGTGTATTGTTGAAGGGTTATATGTTTCTGTATGTACTTGTGCTGGAATATACTAAGTGTTGGTATCCTGTCTGTTTTCAGGATTTTGAACTTTCAGGATTCTGTAGCGCTCATATATATATATATATATATATATATATATATATATATATATATAAATAAATAAATATAAAACAACAGAAGATATAGCCATGCTTCAGGAGACCCATATGTGGGTGGAGGAGCACCAACGCTCAACAAAGATGAGTGTAATGAAGAGATTTGAGGCCCATATTAATGTAGAACAGAAACAGGAGTATTAACACTAGTAAAAAAAGAACATACAAACAGCATGGAAAACTACTGCTGCAGACAAACAAGGTAGCTAAGTTATAGTGACTGGTAGGTGGGATGGACAAAAGACAAGTGCTGATAAACATATCTACATGTACACCCCCAGATAATGGAACTAGCAAAATGAAAGAGGTATTAGGTGAAATGATACCCCAGGCAGATGTTTTGCTGGTGGTTAATGGAGCATTACATGTGAAAAATTAAATGCATCAGGAGGGTCAACTGCAAGAAGCAAGAGTCTCAGCCAAAGATATGAAAGTATTCGGGAAGAATGATATAAAAAGAGAGACAGGGAGATCAATGGGAAATATATGGAATTTGCTCAGTGGGTTGAGAAGCAATCAACACATCCACTGACACTATCTGACCATACGCTTGGAGAAGTCAGGTTAAGAAAGACAAAGAATGGTGGGGGTCAGAAGCATTGGAACTTCCTGACATATTTATCATATAATGAAAGATTTGAGGTTTGGTTGGTGACTATGCTCAGTAAAGAACTAAGGGAGGAATGAGGAATGAGCCACGACAGGACATGGACCAAGCACCGAGGGAACGAGGGCAAGCAAGGGATGGTCAACATGCACTGAGAGGGGCAGGACGACCGAGAGGACGGACAAGGAGAAACGACCAGTAACACAACAACTAAACACCGCATTCTGTACAGCTTTAGCACAGCCACAGAACAACAATGCTTTCCTACCTAATATTTCAGCAGTTTTTAATTTAACTGATAGAATGTTACATGTCTTCCTACAAGTGTTGCAAAAAGGTTTTACAATTATCCCTGCATAACATGTGAACATCCTTAATTTACTGTTGAATTTCCTTCTATACCTTAGAAAACTTAATTTGAAACTACTGTTAGAGGATGTTGCTCAAGTCCCCAGAACACCAGAGAATACTTGAAACACACTAAAGAAAAGTATCTTTAATCCTACTTTACATAACACATGACAGATCTTTCTTAAGGTATGTGAAAGGGACTTCAGGGAGTTAACACAAAGGAGTTAAGACAAATGGTTCAACCTCACTCCAGGGGAAATATCAGCCCTCCATGCTTTACAGACAGATTAAACTCTCTGTATTATGAGGGCTGACAAAGGCATGGGTGTTGTTTTGATGGAACAAACTGACTATGTGACAAAATTGGAAACAGATTTAATGAAGAACGGATACTACAAGTTAGAAAACCTAAAAACAGTCGCACACAATTTCAATATAATCGATAGGACTTTACAGAGACTTGAAAGTGAAGACTGTTTGTTATTCGAGGAGTTCCAGTACATACAGGTTACACATCCAAACCTAGGGAAGTTCTTCAAAATTCCGAAAATACATAAAGATGAAAAAAATCCACCTTTCAGACATGTTATTTCCAACAGGAAAATATAAACTGAAAAAATCTGAGTATTTAGATTCCCTGCTTAACCCTGTTGTTCAAAGTACACCTTTTTACTTAAAGGATTCCTGGGCTTTTCTTAATCATCTTTTTTGAAATAAACCATCTCAGTTGGATAGCATGCTGGTTACACTTGATATACAAGCACTCTACACGAATATCCCACACAGGGAAGGGATCAGGCTCTTATGGTCGTTTCTGGAGCAAGTATTCCAAGTTCACAGACTCTAGAATAGACACTATTTGTGACGTATTAACTATAGTTTTGGAAGGGAATTTTTTAAATTTCAATGTAAATATTTATCATTAGATTAAAGAAGTCGTGATGAGCTCCAAAGTGGCATCAGCTTATGCAAATTTGGTTCTGAGTGCTGGGGAATGCAACACCCTTGTGCATTTACCTGGTTTCACTAAAACTAAATTATATCGTCATTATATAGACAATATATTTTTGTTTAGCAGGGTACACATGAGGCATATACACATTATAAGACTTCACAGACACTATTTCTATGAACAACCCTTTTCTTTCTTTCACCTTGTCAGGCTGTGGTTCAAAAGTGTAATTCCTTGATATGGAAATTACTCTTGACACTGTTGCACTCTGCTGGCATTCAAATATTTTTACGAGGAAAACATTCCGTAATATTAGGAGCCAGCATCCATTTTTTTGGAAAAAAATATAGTCAAGGGACAATTCATTAGACTGTCCTGGATCATTAGTGACAACAGTACCTTTCTAGAGGAGTGCTGCTTCCTAAGCTTGCTATTTGTTGCCAGAAATAATCGAAACACCTAGTTAATAACATTACCAAAGAAGTTAGTCTGTCTAGGGTCTCGAAATATAAACCTATACTGCGATACAGATTTCAGTCTACTTCAGAAGGGGACATTTCAAAAATTAGTTCCAGGTTGAATTGAATCCAGCTAATATTGATATATGCATATATATATATATATATATATATATATATATATATATATATATAGAGAGAGAGAGAGAGACACACACACACACACACACTTGTGTGAGTGCGTATATTAACAAAATACCATGACTGAAATTGCCTAAATGAAAAGAACGAAAAGGCACAAAGAAACTGCAGAAGATCGCAACTTAGAAAATCAAAGTACAATTATGTTTTCTAAGCAGATCACAGTGTATTCAGGCCCTTCTTCTCACTTTAGTGCAATCTCGGAGTTGGAATATATAATTTGCAGGGGTGTGGGTGATGCAGGGGAGGCTTGGCCCCCTGCATAATAGTTAAAAACAATTTTTATATTTGTAAAAAAATAGTTTAAATTATGTAATTCATCCTAC